>NC_041383.1:200068668-200155256 GCF_002162155.2 Triticum dicoccoides
AGTTAACTTTCCCCGTTCATGGTGAATTTTAAAGGAGAAATGAATACAAGTCTTATTTATGAATTCAATTTGATTTTGGATATTTGCATACTCTTATCAGCATTATCGCCTATCCTCTCCATTTCCCCACATTTCAACTTTGTTGTTGGGCCTCATTTAGTCAAAATTGTCTTTTGTTGCAATTGACTGCCTTTATCTGTTACCAAATGCCTAGTATCGACTTGTGTGCGTTGCAATTGACTGGCTTTTATCTGTTACCAAATGCCTATTATTGACTTGTGTGCATTGGTTTTGCAGGACATATGGCTTTATCCTTACAGTGAAGGATTTATCACCAAATATTGGTGTGTTATGGTAAGTCTCAAGAAAGTGTAATTGGAACCCAAGTATAGTTTGACTAATCTAATTCGTTTGAGAATTAATGCAGGTATTTCTTTGCCGAAGTCTTCGACTTCTTCAGAAGCTTCTTTCTTATAGTCTTTAATATGAACATCATTTTTATGGTCTTGCCATTGGCTATCCGTTTGAAGCATCGACCGTTCTTCCTTGCCTTTGTTTACACAGCAATTGTCGCAATGCTGAAATCTTATCCCTCGGTGAGTATAGTGGCTGCATAAGGTTGATGTTTAGTTTAGTTTCATGTTTTGCTCTCTTGTTTTTATTCCTAAATTCATGCTTATCTTGAAGGCTGGAGATTCAGCTCTATATCTAGGACTTCTAGGCCTATTCGCCAATGAATTAGCGGGTACCTAAACTGCCGATATCGAATATTTTTGAATTAGTGTGTAATATCGTAAGAAGTTAATGCTCTTTAATTTCATCCTGCAGAGATGCAATTCACGTTCTTCTTGTTTTTTGGATATATTGGAGTCTCTCTCCTTAGCCCTGTCATGCATAACCTATGGATCTGGAGGGTCTCTCTCTCTCTCTCTCTCTTTCTCTCTCTCTTTCTACACACACATGTTGTGTACTGTTACTAACATCACAGTGTTCACAGGGTACTGGTAACGCAAATTTCTACTTTGCGACTGGTTTAGCTTATACCTGCCTTCAGGTAACTATCCCTTTGTGTGAGCACAATATTGAATGTTCCTTAGAATGCTGACTGATTGTTCCTTCAGGTAACATCTCAGCTAGAATAGTTGTGTTTCTTAACTTAGAATGCTGAGGGATTGTAGTATGTACAGTTTTTCTTACTTGCCCTTTTGACATATGTATTATATAATTAATGTTTGCCTTTTCTTTTTTACAGACCGTGTTGGTCGTAGAGACTGTAAGTTCAATGATAAAGCATGACAGGAAACTAAGGCTACTTACAAAAGCCTAACATCATTCCTCAGAAGGTCAGCACGTCAGATTCTTTCCTTGCTGGTTCCCTATGATGCGAACTTGCGACCAGTTTGTCGTTCTGGGATTCTGGGTAGATGTAGTGGATGATGTTTCATGTCATGTTGTATTTTACCTCCCACATTTGTACAATATGGATCAGATTGCTTAATCAGGATTAGAGAAAGACTATATAGGTTTCTCCCTCGAAGCTAACTATAGTCGGTACTGAATTTCTCCGTGGATGCCTTGATTACTGCCTTCTCTGCTGTTGGTGAAATTAATCCCTGGTAGTCTTTGCAATCAGTTTGTCAAGTAGCCTTTGGAGGCCTCTGCTTTCGTTGTCAAGTCCATTTTCTTTCATCTTGGTAAAGCCGAGGTCATTGTCAGTCACACGTTGCAGTTTATTACTCCCTATGTACTGCAAACCGATGTTCAGAGATGTTCCTGGCACAGAAACCTTTGAACTGCAACAGAATTTCCTTCCGATCCCAGATAGTAAGTTGAGTTGCTGATAACTGATCGAGCGTACTACTTTACCTATTTATTTTGCGTTAGTTGTAGTTATATTCGAGTTTAATTTAGGCTTACATGTAGTCTCATGCGATGATTTTGTCCACATGCTCCAGTTTCTGTGCGTGTTACTCGTGTGCCATGTTGGTTGGTAAATGAAAGACGGGTAGCTTTGTTTGATGGTGATTTCTATGGGCTGACAAACATTTGGGTCTGTTTTATGGTATATTCTTTTCTAGTCTGTAATCTTGTGACTCCGGCAATTGCATTTGTGCTTTTGAGCTCCTTTTCAGTTGATTAATGCTTACCTAGGTAATACCTAAAGTCATCTTTGTAGCTAGCGTTATCAGAGCATGGTTAATATCAGCTTGCTACTGGCTATATGATGTTCTCATGTCATCTATAACCAACCTTATAGCCGGCAAGTACAACAGTTAGATATAAATATGGTCTGCCTCATTCTCTCACATAGTGTTTAGGAGCATGTGTTGCACCTGACTGTTTATCTATAGCCAGCTATTCTTCCCTCTTTTATTATATTTCCTCCAACTCAGCAAAAATACAATATTTAATGCCTTAAAGTCTGCCTACATCACCTTATTGTATTTGCTCTCGTACCTTTTCCCAAAGCATATTGGCTTTATACATTGTTTATTTCGGTATTCTATCATTTTATTCCATGTTGTTTGAAGGTTTAGCGTTGTTTTATTTTTAAAAAAGGGTTTAGCTTTGTTCTAAATCAAATTTCACTATATATATAAGACACTTACTAAAACTTGTTTGGTGTTGTAGATATTAAGTACTATATTTTTTAGTATAAATTTAATCAACCTTGAAAATGTCACCACCTAACGAGCTTCGACCGGCAAAGAATCCATCGGCAGCGGCGGCCAGGGTCCGCTCGCACACGCAGGGAGCGACGTTTCCACATTCGCTAGGCAGAATCCATTGACTCAAACCGAGCACGCTTTTACCGGATAAGCGAGGCGCTGAAACCTCACTCTCGCGGCCTGCGTGCATGCTTCCCCATCCACCCATGTGTCCAAGAGGAGTTGTTGTCGTGCAAGTTACATCCACTTTCTCCGTGCGGCGTCCACCCATGACCCATCCGAGCCATGATTCTCTCCGTCCCCCTCGGGCGACACATGTTCCCAGTTAACCCCGTGGATGGCTACGTTCGTTCCTCCGATCCCATCCCTCCCGGTCACGCCATGCCGATATTTCCTGGATTCTCCTGACCGGCAGGCGGCACGCTACGCTCCTTCCCCACGCGCCCCTTTTCCTTTGGTCTTTGTCCGAATTTTTCTAGACCGTGCTACACCGTGCCGTCGACGTGTGGCTACTCCATCGACCATTTGGTTCATGCATCCTCACGGCAAAGTAGTAGTAAGAAAAAAAAAAGGAGGAAGGAACAAACCTACGTACACACTCGTAAGGCTCTGAGCCGTCCATCATGCATCATGTACGAATGGGCCGCATGCAGAAGACTACAATAATGATGATGAGTACCCGTGTTCCGTTTTCTACTGGAGTAGCTAGCACGAGATCGATGGAGCCACAAGTCGCGTCTACAATATTCGCCGGGGGGAGAGGTTCATGCATGCACGGCGTGGCATGGCGTGCATGCATGCATGCACGGCGTGGGCCGGCCGGGGACACACGACGCCGGCCGACCCCGGCGCCGATTTGGCTGGCGTCGTGGAGGTAGTGGCCTGGTCTGGTCTGGTCGGTGGATAACATAAACTACTTGTCAAGTGGCGGTACAACAAGTACATGGATATTTGGGTGAGAGAAGATGCATGAGGCGATGTGAAATGAGAGGAGAGGGTGGCCTGATTGATTTCCGGCGGCGAGCAAGTTGGCCAAATTGAGTGGCGCCCGGTATGGCCTCGTGGACCTTTCTGCGCTTTTACACGTCGTCTGTCTGCTGGTGCTTGCGAGTTGCTCTCGCTTCCTTCCTTTCATTTTATATTTCTTTGCCTTGGACAGGCAGGCCCACGAGAAATTCCCTTGCGCATGCATGTGCCTGCCTGCGCTTTTGCCACATGCACCTGCATATTCCCGTTAGCACCTTCTGGTTAAGGGGACATTTGAGGGGAGATTGTTCCCGGAATACCTCCTTTGTCATTAGAGATAAGTGCAGAATTAGTTCCCTCAGACAGGCTATCATCATGAAATCATCACTGTACGCCGTACGCGGGGTAGAGCATGGACGTAATGGGAGGACGTTGCTATATATATGGTCGGTGGTAATTGCACGTAGTACGACTAACGACACTACGGGGAGTTGTGTCGGTTGCCCGGCTCCGGTGAGGGAGGGGCATTGACGGCGGCGTGCCTTTGGCTCGCTTCACTGCTTGTAGTCGTTACTAGGTGGTCCATATGTTTCTGGATGTAATTTTTATTATTTCTGGTGTTTGTTGTACTGCTATAATTAAAAAAAATAGATCAAAAGTTTCTAGCAAAAAATAAAAAAGCAGGAGCAATAAAAAATACACTGGATTAAACCTTGCCGGAAAATTAGATTCACGAGACGAGAGGGGTGATCTAGCCTAGGATTCGAAATTTTGGTCGGTGTCATTTCAAACTAACTTCAAATTAAATTTAAATTAGGTCAATTTTCATGGCATGCAATTCTAAATATTAAGATATTTCAGCGAAGTCCAAATTTTCATGTAACGGAAAAAAATAAACCTTGATCTACACCGCCGTGGCAGAGAGCCATGTCGTTGCAGGCGGCGGTCGAAGAGGAGCACTCAACTCGAGCAAAGGCTTCGACCGAACTGTGCCAACAACCATCGCCTAGCGCCCTCGCCATCATCTATTTTCTGCAATGTTTAACGGAAGATAGACAACATCAGCAGCCGAACACGCACGGAGTCACACCAAGCACCTGACCAATGGCGTTTCTGTCAGGATGCATAGTTTCATTTATTTTTCATTTCTTTTTTGCGATGGAGGATGCATAGTTCCGAAGAAAAACTGAGACTGGCAGAGGTCAGCACTCAGCAGTACTATACCACGTACGGGTCAATTATGGCTTGCAAGTTGGGGATTAACAAAAAGTAATCCCTACGCTAACCAGGAGCCATACGCTACAATGAGATGCAAACAAGCCTCGTCGCATTAGCAACTTGCTCTCTTCTTTTTTACATATAGAAAAAGTAACGCCGTGTACGTGTCGTCCAACAGCTGCGATCGACTCGACCCGATCGATTGCGTGCTGGATCCAAGTCTTTTTGTCGAGAAAAGTGCCCAAGAAACCACATCATTGTCATCGCCAAATGCACAAATGGTTGTCATGTGGTTTTTGTTGTTTCAATCAGATCGCCATCATCATAAGTCATGTATACGTTAACCCACTCAAAAGTTGACAATTACTCGATTGTGGAAAAGAAAATTCTCTGCTGTTTGTTTCGCTTTGGATCCCTGCTCTACCGGGATCGCAAGCTCCCGGCCATGGGGTTTTCAGGTCTTTTTAGCGGAGGATTGAGTCCATCAAGGAGTGTAACTCTGCATATACATGGATTATCTGCTCCGAGCATAAATAGTTAAATACACCCACATAAACAGTAAATTTCAGAAAAATAGCAAACACAATATAAAAAAAACTGATCTTCTTTGTAGATGAACATTGACGAATGTTCTAAGATTCCGAAAATTTTCACCTTGAGAAAACATCCGTTGAGGTCTATACAAAAAATAATCGTAATCCGGGATTCAAGAAGATGCATTTCGGAGCACTCAATTTTGGTCTAGTTGCAGATGTCAGGTCTTTTTGACGGAGGATTTAGTTCATCAAGGTGTATAAGAGTGTATATACCAGGACTATCTGCTCCCGGGCACAAACATATCTGTATGAACAGTAAATTCTAAAAAAAGTAAATAAAATCAAAAAAATCAGGAATTTTTTGTAGATGAAACATTAACAAATTTTCTGACATTCTGAAACAAATTACCTTGAAAAGAATCCGTGGAGGCCTATACCAAAAAATATACAAGACTCAAAAAGTCTCATTTTGGAGCATTCAATTCCGGTTTTTCGAGCGCACACCTATGCGGATGTCCCTTTGTGGCGAAATTTTGCTGGATGTCAAAACTTCTGTTGATGTTCATAAAAATAAATCTTTTTTTTGTTTTTATACTATTTTTTTGGAATTTAGTGTTCCTACAGGTTCATGTATATATATACTCCCTCGGAGGGAGTAGATTAGTGACGTGGTGCAGCTGCATAGGTCACAACTAAGAGTAGGCCCCAAATACCAAGTTAGGCAAGAGTGAGGTTGGACAACTCTGGAGTGCACATGATTGGCTATGAAAAGAGTCTCGGTCAGCAAGGTGTACAAGCTTACAATAATATTTTTCATTCTAGAGTACAATGTACCCCAAGTTTAGGATTGAAGAAACCCAAGCGCGCAACTAATGTTTCTTGTGATAAAGTTATAAACTCAAATTATAGAATATCTTCGGTCAAAATGGAGGATTTGTGCATATCTACCACACTGATCGATCCAGACTTGCTTGCTTTAAGATCATCTTTACAAGCTAATCCGCCTCACGAATATAACTAGGAGTAGACAATTAAGCAAGCCACAATACCGACTTGGGGAGAAAATAAAACACTTCACACGGTCGTCCTTAGAGGGGTCGCACCAGCAAGACCTCGACCCTCCTCATCCTCCTCCCTTGCTCCCCTCGCCACCACCGTAGGACGCCAGCGGGCGAACCTCGCTTGATTGGAGGGGCCGATCGGGGCTATCTACGAGACGTGGCGGCCTGATCGGCACGGATCATACCGTGGGGTTCCCGAGGGCGGCCCTGGCGTGGATTGATCTGGTGGCGGTGCTCCTGGACGTCGTGGTGTGGGGAAGCCGGTGGGTGTGGCAGAGGTCCGGGTTGGTGATGACAATAGTTGGGCTCTCGGTCGGTGAGGTAAGCATATTGGCATGGACGAGGTGACTGCAACCGAGGTTCCTTTGTCCACTTGTCGTCCCTCTCACATGACGGGAACGAACTGGTGGGGATGTTAGCCATGGCTAGATTCAGGGAGACGAGATCATCAACATGATTCTAGTGTTTTCTCCAATGGCGTAGGTGGGCCTTGGGGATCTCTAAGCGCCAGGATCTGGCCAATGAGAAGGCGTCAGCTAGTAGAGAAGTTGCTCGTACTAATGGTTTCAACAAAAATTATGCAGTCTCCAAGTAAAAAGCATGATCTCGTCTTTGGATCAGGCATTGTCGACGTGCTTACATACATTATGGCCTTGTTGAAGGTGTTGACTCGAAAGTTGGCTGAGAAAATCCCAAAGTTCGACAAATGGTTGGACCCATCAACACCTGTGGTGGTTCCTTTTGAAGGCTCTCTAGGAGTAGCGTACTTTTCATTTTTCATTTACATGCCAGTATGTGGATTATTGCACATGGTCATGAGGTTTGTGGTATGCTTTTGGAGATATTGCTGCAAGGCAGGGTGGCATTGGATCTTTTGTTTTATTTTTTTATAAGCTACTAGTCAGTTGGGCATTGATGTTTGGTCTACAATGTATACTCAATGCTAACATATGACCGTGTGCACAATATGCATAAGTCAAATCTTATTCTCTTCTTCAAAGAAATATATATTCATTAAGCAAGTGTAGGTAAGAGCAAGCACAATCGAGAGACGTAAACGGGCTATAAGAGATGTCACATCAGATTTATGTCTAGTTGGAGGAGAGAGGAGAGGAGAGAAAAGAGAAGCGGGCTATAAACTTATAGCCGACTATAGCATGAGCTCCAACTCGCTTTGTGAGAGAAAGATGTAGGCCATATATTAATAGTATAACATACTAGTATGACTAAATACTATATGAATGGGCTATTAGGTTAAATATAAGTGACATGTCAACTCCATATAGCAGATTATTGGCTACACTATAGACTATGCTCTAAGGGATTTCCCAATGCAGGTTGCTTAGCACTGTTTCATTGGTATTTTGTTGATGCGGCATAATAGTTAATGAAGGGAGAGATGTAGGGTGTAGCTTAGGCATCTTCCAATGCACAGGTGCTTAGATGAGGTACTAAGGGCATCTCCAACGCGGACCCTCAAACCGCCCGCATACGCCCAGACCGCGCGGTTCGAAT
Organism: Triticum dicoccoides; assembly: GCF_002162155.2. Classification (NCBI taxonomy): domain Eukaryota; kingdom Viridiplantae; phylum Streptophyta; class Magnoliopsida; order Poales; family Poaceae; genus Triticum; species Triticum dicoccoides. Next base: position 200,076,634 of record NC_041383.1, read on the forward strand.
CCTGGAAGCCATCCAACGCATGCCTGCATCGGTCCGCCAAGCGGTTCCTATTTTTTCCGCAAATTGGAACCAAAAGTGGGGGAGGGGGGATTTGCAGGAGTCCAGACACGAGACACGTCGGACTCTTACACCCATGGCCCACCAAAAAGGAAGGCGAAGCCCGCCCCTTTGTTGCATCCCGCACAATTTTCACGCCAAAACCCCCACTCTCTTCTTCCATCCCGTTGCTCTCCACCCAATTCCCGCCCTTTTCTCCCACTTTCTTCTTCTTCGCCGCCACCGACTCATGGAACCGGACGAGGAACCAGCCGTGATGGAGGTGGTGGAGGTGCAGGAGGATCCTCGCATCACCCTCACCCGGAAGATCAACTCATCATGCGAAAAACTCGCCACGTCAAAGTGAAGACCGCAAAGGAGGCAACGCTCATGAAGCGGAAGGCCGGCGGAGGGCGTGTTGATGGCGTCTGTAACAGGGTGTGCTAGTCACAGGCGTGGTGGAGGTTGTGGCCAGGGTCGCAGAGGCCCGATGGTGTCGCTTGCGTCCAAACACCGCCATGGCCGGAGCATTACAAGGCTCTGTACTACTACGCCGCCAAATATCTTGGTAGGCAGTCCATGGCAACTGCCGCCGGGCAAGTGCCTTACATCATCGACGTCAACGTGGCGTCCCTGCTCTTCTTGGAGTGTTCTTCACCATAGCTCGTTCGGGCGTGGATGGTGGGCACAGAGCACATGGGTGCCCGCACGCTGTTTGCTGCTATGCCGAAGGAGAAGGCATACGATGACGCAAACATGGAGATTCTCGACATCATCCACAACGGAGGTGAAGAATGATGTCTACTATGCAACTTTATTCTTGTAGATTCGTGTTGTGCCTCCAAGCGCCCAGTTTTGTAGGACAATAGCAAATTTTCCTCAAGTGGATGACCTAAGGTCTATCAATCCGTGCGAGGCATGGGATGAAGATGGTCTCTCTCAAACAACCCTGCAATCAAATACAAGAAATCTCTTGTGTCCCCGGCACACCTAATACAATGGTAAATTATATAGGTGCACTAGTTCGGCGAAGTGATGGTGATACAAGTGTAGCATGGATAGTACATATAGGTTTTTGTAATATGAAAATAAGAAAACATCAAGTTAGAAAGTGATAAAACAGAGTACAAACGGTATTGCGATGCTTGATAACAAGACCTATCGTTCATACTTTCACTAGTGCAATCTCTCAAGAGTGCTGACATAATTGAATCATATAACAATCCCTCAACACGCGACAAAGAATCACTCCAAAGTTCTTATCAAGCGGAGAACATAAGATGAAATTGTTGGTAGGATACGAAACCACCTCAAGGTTATCCTTTCCGATCAATCTATTGAGCTATTCCTATAAGTGTCACAAACAACCCTAGAGTTCGTACTAAAATAACACCATATGATACACACAAACAACCCTAATGTCACCTAGATACTCCAATGTCACCACAAGTATTCGTGAGTTGATTATTCGATATGCATCAAACAACTTCAGATTCATAATATTCAATCCAACACAAATAACTTCAAAGAGTGCCCCAAGATTTCTACCGGAGAAACTAGGACGAAAACATGCATCAACCCCTATGCATAGATTACCCCAATGTCACCTTGGGAATCCGCGAGTTGGGTGCCAAAACATACATCAAGTGAATCAATAGAACACCCCATTTTCACCAAGGGTATCCACATGCAAGACATACATCATGTTCTCAAATCCAAAAATTATTCAATTAGATAATAGTGAAACCTCAAAGGTAAAAACTCAGTTCGTAATACTCCCTCCGTTCCTTTATATAAGGTGTATTTGTTTTTTCAAAAGTCAAACGAGTGCATGTTTGATCGAGTTTTTAGAAATATATATCAATATCCACAATATAAAATTTATACCATTTGATCCATCATGAAACGTAGTTTCATATTTTATCTATTAGGTGTCACAGATGTTGTTATTTTATTCTAGAATCTTGGTCAAACATTCATATGGTTGACTTGCACGGAAATCAATACACCTTATATTATGGAACGGGGGGAGTACAAGATAGAGAGGGAGAAACACCATATGATACAACTATATTAACAAAGATCGCAGTACGTCAAGATCGTGCCAAATCAAAAACACGAGAGAGAGAGAGAGAGAGAGAGAGAGAGATCAAACACATAGCTACTGGTACATACCCTTAGCCCCGAGGGTGAACTACTCCCTCCTCGTCATGGAGACTGCTGGGATGATGAAGATGGCCTCCGGTGATGATTTCCCCCTCCGCCAGGGTGCCGGATCAGGGCTCCAGATGGTATCTCTTTGGTACAGAGGCTAAGATGGGCCACAAGCTACCAGGCCATGGCCATCGGGATTTCGGGGGGTTTCCTTATTTATAAGAATTTTCAGAGTTGGAATCATGCGAAAAGGAGCTAAGATGGGCCCACAAGCTACCAGGCCATGATCGGCGGGATTTCTGGGGGTTTACCTATTTATAAGAATTTCAGAGTTGGAATCACGCGAAAAGGAGCTAAGATGGGCCCACAGGCCATGGCCACCCCTTGGGCGCGCCCTGGTGGCTTGTGGGGGCCTTGTAGCTCTTCTAGTCCTCCCACGAAGCTTCGGGGTATCATTTGTTCCAAAAAAATCGTCAAAAAGTTTCGCTGCATTTGGACTTCATTTGATATGGATTTTCTGAAAAGGCAAAAAGCAGCAGCGGGCACTAGGCACTAGGTCAATATGTTAGTCCATGAAAATCATATAAAAGTTATATAAAAGTGCACAAAAACCATATAAAATTATTGTAAACATGGTATGAATACTTCATAAATTATAGATACATTGGAGACGTATCATCATCCCAAGCTTAATTCCTGCTCGTCCTCAAGTACGTAAATGATAAAAGAAATAATTTATGAAGTGTGAATGCTAGCATAGTTCATAAGTTTGATCAATGATAATTTTAATCACTTTTCCTAGCATCGTAATAACTCTTTCTCATAAAACCCATCGTGATAAAGTAGCAATCAATTCACATGTTATGGTTCAAACAATGCATTCTCTTGAAACTTGACAACCTATGTTCTTAGTCACCAAACAATCTCAATGCATCTTATTCAACAAATTCTAAGTAAGAGCTCCACATACTCAATAGTCTTCTATGATTGCTAATACTCAAAGCATATTTTTAGAACAAATAGCATCCATCGATCACAGAGAAAGATATGGGCTTAATTTTTGCCTCCCAACTCATTTATCATAGAGATAAGTGTCAACAATAATAATTCATGATCAAATATATTTGAATGGCCATATGTGCCTCAATCTTTTCCCATGACATGATACTTGCCAACTAGAGAATAATTGAGGTTGAAATGAAGGAATATTATTGACTCTTGCATAAAAGTAAATACATAAAGTAAAAGATATGCCCAACTAGTAGATAATTAAGCAAGCTACAACCGATAATCATTTTTTGGGACTAACCTATTGACCCAGTGCCAAGTGCCAGTTGTTGTTTTTTGCCTGTTTTTGGTTTTCCAGGAAATCAGTACCAAATGGAGTCCAAACACTACAAAACTTTTTGACATTTTTTTTCTGGACAAGAGAGACCCTAGAAGCTTCGGGAGGAGACCATAAGGCAAACGAGGAGACGACAAGGCAACAGGGCGCGCCCTGATGCCTTGTGGCTCCGACTGATCTAATTCCACTTCTATAAATTCTCAAATATTGGGAAACTAGTAGAGAGCCACCCGAAACACTTTTCCCCGCTGCAGTCTTTGTTGTCCCGCGATCCCATCTGGAGGCCTTTTTCGGTACTGAGGGAGTCCTGGACTAGGGGGTGTCCGGATTGCCGAACTATCATCATCGGCCGGACTCCAAGACTATGAAGATACAAGATTGAAGACTTCGTCCCGTGTCCGGATGAGACTTTCCTTGGCGTGGAAGGCAAGCTTGGCAATACGGATATGTAGATCTCCTACCATTGTAACCGACTCTGTGTAACCCTAGCCCTCTCCGGTGTCTATATAAACCGGAGGGTTTTAGTCCGTAGGACGAACAACAATCATACCATAGGCTAGCTTTTAGGGTTTAGCCTCCTTGATCTCATGGTAGATCCACTCTTGTACTACCCATATCATCAATATCAATCAAGCAGGAGTAGGGTTTTACCTCCATCGAGAGGGCCCGAACCTGGGTAAAAACATCGTGTCCCTTGTCTCCTGTTACCATCCGCCTAGACGCACAGTTCGGGACCCCCTACCCGAGATCCGCCGGTTTTGACACCGACATTGGTGCTTTCATTGAGGGTTCCTCTGTGTCGTCACCGATAGGCTTGATGGCTCCTTCGATCATCAACAACGACGCAGCCCAGGGTGAGACTTTTCTCCCCGGACAGATCTTCGTATTCGGCGGCTTTGCACTGCGGGCCAATTCGCTTGGCCATCTGGAGCAGATCGAAAGCTACGCCCCTGGCCATCAGGTCAGATTTGGAAGCCTGAACTTCACGGCCGGCATCTGCGGAGACTTGATCTTCGACGGATTCGAGCCACAGCCGAGCGCGCCGCACTGTCACGATGGGCATGATTTAGCTCTGCTGCTGGACAGTGCCCTGGAGGCCGCACATGAGTCCGCTCCGACCCATAATTCGGAGGCGACCGCGCAGATCGAGGATGGGTGGCTAGACACCGCCTCGGGGGCTGCAACCTCTACGGTGATGGAGCCGAATACTGACCTTGCCCCTTGCGAAGCTCGTGACTCCGAGGTGCCGGACTCCTCACCGGACTCCGAACCTCCCGTGCCCCCTCCAATCGAATCCGATCGGGCGCTGATCATGGAGTTCACCACCGCGAACATCTTTCAACACTCACCTTTTGGCGACGTCCTGAATTCGCTAAAGTATCTCTCGTTATCAGGAGAGCCCTGGCCGAACTACGGTCAGGACGGTTGGGATGCGGACAACGAAGAAATTCAAAGCCCACCCACCACCCACTTTATAGCAACTGTCGACGATTTAACCGACATGCTAGACTTCGACTCCGAAGACATCGACGGTATGGACGACGATGCCGGAGACGACCAAGAACCAGCGCCTACTGGGCACTGGAAAGCCACCCCAACTCATGACATATACATGGTGGATACACCAAAAGGAAGCGATAACGAGGAACAACGGGACGCGGCGAAGGATAATTCCCCCGAAAAACAACCAAAACGGAAGCGCCGCCAGAAGTCCCGCCTCGATAACAACTGCACCCATAATGACCCAGCCCTAGAGCAGGGAGAACCAGTGGATGACGAACATGCAACCAAGCAACCATCCGAACAGGATGAATTGGACAAGCAATCCATCCCCGGCGAAAACAACAGTCCAGACGATCTCACGCCAGACACATCACCGGAGCATAAGAGCCTTCACAAAAGGCTCGTCACCACTGCAAGAAGTTTGAAGAAGCAGAAATGGAAGCTCAAAACAGCGGAAGACGTACTCAGAATGAGATGGAGCAAAGTACTCAAGACCGCAGACAAATACGGCAATAGTTACCAAACAAAGAGCTACCCGAAGCGCAAGCTGTTGCCTGAATTCGAAGAGGAGGCCGTAGAGCCACCACAATCGAAAAGCAAAGAGGCCGCTTGGCCGGATAGACGACCAGATGACAGGCTAAGAGCAGCAAGTGGCGCCGCACACAAGCCGGCACATGATACACTTAAAGATCCTCGCAAAAAGGATGGCCTGGTCAGGTCCATTTATGGGCCAAAAAAGAGGGCTCCAGGAAGCAACACAACACGCCGAGTGTTCGAAGATGACGGCACACCTAAATACAAGGGCACCGCACACCCACTATGTTTCACTGATGAGGTACTAGATCATGAATTTCCAGTGGGTTTTAAACCCGTAAACATGGAGGCATACGACGGAACAACAGACCCCGGAGTCTGGATTGAGGATTACATCCTACACATACATATGGCTAGAGGAGACGATCTCCACGCCATAAAATATCTACCCCTCAAGCTCAAAGGGCCAGCTCGGCATTGGCTCAAAAGCCTCCCAGAAAATACCATTGTAAGTTGGGAAGAGCTCGAGGATGCGTTTAGAGCAAATTTTCAGGGGACCTATGTCCGCCCTCCGAATGCAGACGATTTAAGTCACATAACTCAACAGCCCGGAGAGTTAGCATGCAAATTCTGGAACTGGTTCCTCACCAAAAAGAACCAAATAGTCGACTGTCCGGACGCCGAAGCCTTAGCAGCTTTTAAACATAACGTCCGAGACGAATGGCTCGCCAGACACCTCGGCCAGGAAAAACCAAGAACAATGGCTGCGCTAACGAGCCTCATGACCCACTTTTGCGCGGGAGAAGATAGCTGGCTGGCAAGATGCAACACTAGCGACCCAAGTACATCCGAGGACAGAGATGGAAATGGGAAATCACGACGCAGAAAAGATCAGCGCCGAAATAAAGAAAATGGCCCAAAGAACACGGCGGTCAACGCCGGATTCAAAAGCTCTCGGTCGAACAACAAAACACTGCCTCTTAAGGACAACAGTGACGAGCTATCCAACCTAAACAAAATTTTGGATCGGATATGTCAAATCCACGGTACCCCCGGGAAGCCTGCAAACCACACCCACCGAGATTGTTGGGTCTTCAAGCAGTCCGGCCGAATCAACGCCGAACACAAGGGGCTCGACACGCCAAGCGAGGACGATGACGAACCCCACAAGCAGAGCACCGGAAAACAAAAGACTTTCCCACAAGAAGTCAAAACAGTAAACTCACTTCACGAGATAATATGGAACAATAGTGCGGCACCTGCTAAAGTACGCGTCGCACGGTCCACCCCAGCGGAATCCCAAGATTGGATGTCAAAACCAATTACTTTCGACCACCTGGACTACGCAGGATGGACTGCTTTGATATTGGATCCTATAATCGACGGACTACAATTTACACAAGTCCTAATGGATGGCGGCCGCGATTTAAACCTGCTATATCCGGACACAATCCGCAAGTTGGGGATAGACCCTACCAAAATTCGCCATAGCAGCACTTCCTTCAAAGGAGTGACGCCAGGCCCTTATGCCAATTGCAAGGGCTCCTTACTACTAGAAGTTGTGTTTGGTTCATCCGACAACTTCCGTCGCGAAAAGCTAATCTTCCATATTGCCCCATTTAAAAGTAGCCATCAGGCACTCTTGGGACGCGAAGCTTTCGCTCGCTTTAACACAATACCGCATTACGCATCTCTTACACTTAAAATGCCCGGTCCACGTGGCATCATCTCCTTAAAAGGTCGCTCAAGACCCCGGACACGGCTAGGCGAGTCCGGCATAAATAAACTAGGGGTTTCCTAGCCGCATACCCCTTCACAAGGGGCTATGCGCATGAACAATAAGAGCCAATAAAAGCTCAACTTTATTCATTTATTCATACTCTGTTTTAAATACATTTTTTGCACGATACCTTTCCAAACTAAGTTCTTCTCTTTTACAGACTAACAGCATGCTACACCCGTCCAAGATACAGCACAACGGAGACACAGGCGCAGACGTGCAGCAGGGACCTGCTGCAAGGATTCTTTTCAGATTAAGACCCTGCGTAAACCTTTCTTACTGTCTCTTGTTGATACACATCCCCCGGTTTCTTACCATAACCAAGGAGGAGGCTGGCGTTTTGGCATCGGCCGCGCCAGAAGTTCTCGCCCGTACCTGGACACTAGGGGCTTAGGGCATTGTTCTGCCCGTTATCATAAAGACCGAATACCTCAGGGAGTGTTCGGCGTCTCGAGTTAGGCCTTATATGCATCAGCTCCGAATCATGTCTTTGGTCAAATGTTGGGTTTGCCCGGCTCCTGTGTTTTGCTGCCTTACGTTCCGTATCATCGGCTAACGCGGCACCAGGAGAACTACTGCGATTGTGCCCTGGTTCGGCCAGGCGAGCACCTCAGTAGAGAAAGCCGAGAACTGACTGTCATGATATAACGAGAGACTGGTCAACCACTCGATCGACTACCAGAATGTCTAGAATTCCTTCGCTTTGACGAAGGCCCGTTTCCCGGTCAGGCACATACGCGCCCCGAATTCGGAGAGCGCGGTGCCCCTAGGGGCTATATCGTAGCCCCACCTTTCGAACTCCTATGGCTAAGTGAAAGTGATAAAGCATTATAGTCCGGTTGCCTAGTTTGCTGCGCTACCACCTCCTTCACAGGACCAAGACGTTGGATTAAGTGTGAAAATGTGACCTTTTTGCAAACACCCCCGCACCCTGTGCGTGGGGGCTGAAGCCGAAGACTGCCATCTTTCAGGTTATATGCACATATACATTAACGGCCGCACAGGAAATATTTCAATACTTGAACGCACAAGTATAAAAAGCCGTTACATTATAAATGTGGTTTCACAAACCATAAATATCATTTGAACATAACATTTTTCGAGCACTACGACTCTATTACACGAGCGCCCTGAAGGACTTCCCCAAAATAGTGCTCGGCGTTTAACCGGCTCTCGTCCGAACCCCGAGTTGCAACATCGGTGGCATCCATCTCCGTCCAGTATGTCTTCACACGGGCAAGAGCCATCCGCGCACCCTCTATGCATACCGACCACTTCATCGCCTTGATATGCGGCACCGCCCCAAGGAATTGCTGTAATAAGCCAAAATAACTCTTCGGCTTGGGCCTATCTGGCCACAGATGAGCCACTCCATCCGTCATGGCAAATCCGGACAATCTATTCAGCTCAGCCCACTCAGCCAACCGATCGGTCAACGGAAGTGAACGCTCCGGACTATGGAATTGAGACCAAAAAAGCTCTTCCATCTCGTGATCCTTTTGGCTTGGAAGTGCACAACCGCATCCGCCGCACTCGCCGCCAAATCCAGATAAGGATCCTCCACATCCCACAGCTGGCCAAGCTGAGCATACTTCTGATCCGTGAACTTCCTGCGCAGCAGAAAGGGCTTTCCAGCCGCAATGTCTCCGGCCTGACGCAGCTCCTCCTTTATAGCCCTCATTGCAGAACGGGCATCCTTGGCTTCGGCGGTGGCCTTCTTCAGGTCTTCTTGCTCCGCTCGGCGTTCTTTTTCAAGAACCTCATAGCGGTCGGTAACTTCCTTCAGCTTCACAGCCATTCCGGCCATCTCCTCCCTGCTTCGGCAGTGAGCAGCCTTTTCGGCTTTTAGCTCTTCGTCTGCCTTCGAGGCAGCCGCATCACTCCTTCTGGCCTGCTCCTTGGCTCGAGCAAGCTCTGCCCGAAGGTCCTCCACAGCAGCGGCACCATCTGCATTAAGCATACATGTTGTAAGGAGTGGGCATCAGCTCCCTTACTAGGTGACCATGGAGAAACAACCTACCTTGTGACTCGTCAAGTCGTTTATTGACCAGCACGATGTCTGCATCCGCAAGGTCGAGTTGCCGCTTTAGCTCGGCAACTCTATCAGTCTGGCTAGCCACCGGACGATCCGCCACCTGCATAGGAAAGGCGAGAATTAATAACTGAGATTATGATCCTCGGCACGCTGTCGCTTTCGACAACATACCGAGTCTCAGGGGCTACTATCTATACAGGGCGCACTCTATGTGTAAAACTGTCAAAGGGTATGTCATTTTTACGTACCTCAAACCCCGCCAGTAAACTTCTGACGGCATCATGCAGCCCGCCCTGAGCGGATGAAATTCTTTCAATCACCGTACTCATTAATGTACGGTGATCTTCTGAGATAGACGCCCTCTCGAGCAGATCCTTCAGCTCCCCCGGCCGTACACCAGTTGGTGCCGAACTCTCCGGCCCTGCCGGACTCGGGGATACCCTCCACGACGACACCTCAGGGTCGTCCTCCCCGCCTGACAGTGCAGTAGATGGAGGCGTCTCGCTCTCCATCATCTCCGGATGAAGGTCCCCCGAAGACGAGCTCAGCTGAGAAGGACGGAGATCTGAACTACAAGGTAAAAACTTCGGTTATCCTCAGAAGCAAAAATAGGGATGTCCCTTATTACAAAACTCCCCTTTTTCTACTTACGGCTCGCTGGAGGGCTGATTCCTTAGGGGAGATAGTGCGGCCGGGGCTTCCCCTGGCGCAGGACCCTCTGGTGAAGATTTCTTCCCCCGCTTTGAGGCCTTAGCCTCCGGATCTTCGGAAGCGGTCCTCTTCTCCCCCTGGAGGGAGGGATTCCCGACCCCCCCTTTCTCTAAAGCCTCCTTGGTAGAGGCGGTAGTTTCTCTGTTTTCCCCTTCGCCCTCCTCTGAAGGCGCAACCTCCAGCATCTTGACCAACACGGGATCCGGCGCGGTCTCCGGGAGGGGGGCCGGACACCGTATCAGTTTTGCTTGCGCTATCCACTCCTGGTCAAAGGACGATTGGTTAAAAGGCAAATCCAAGATATGCAAACAAACGGTATGTCCGGACACAAGGCTACTTACTTGAGTATCCGGGCGATTGCAGCTTAGGCCGGCGTCCAGGGTCAATTCCGGACACACCTCTTGTGATCTGAAGAACAATTTGTACATCTCCACGGGTGTCGTACCCATGAAGTGTTGGAGAGCTCGTGGCCCCTCCAGATTGAATTCCCACAGGCGAAGGAGGCGACGTTTGCAGGGCAGAAGACGCCGAATCAGCATAACCTGCATCACTACGACCAGATTGATCTCCCTCTCTTGAAGGTCTCGAATCCGGCCCCCAGTCAAGCCCTTTGTTGACCCATGACGTCAGCCGTTGTGGAGGGCTAGAGCGAAAGACAGGCGGCGGCCTCTGCCTGCTGCCCCTGGGAGCGGTAATATAGAACCACTCCTGTTGCCACAAATCGAGCTCCTCCTGAAAAGAGCCCTCGGGCCATGGAGCATCGGCCCTCTTGCTTATAACCGCCCCGCCGCACTCTGCCTGACGCCCCTCAATCATCTTCGGCTCCACATTGAAGGTTTTGAGCCACAAACCAAAGTGAGGGGTGGTGCGAAGGAAGGCTTCGCAGACGACTATAAATGATGAGATATGGAGGATGGACTCCGGAGCCAAGTCATGGAGTTCCAGCCCATAGTAAAACATGAGCCCTCTCACAAAAGGATCCATCGGGAAGCCTAAACCCCGACGGAGGTGAGACACGAACACGACGCTCTCGCCTAGCTCGGGAGTAGGAATGACTTGCCCTTGGGCAGGCAACCTATGCGAAATCTTGTAGGTTAAGTACCTGGCTTCTCTCAGCTTTAACACGTCCTCTTCCGTGACGGAGGAGGGCATCCACCGGCCCTGTAGGTCGGAGACGGACATTGTCGAAGGTCCGAAGCGCTCGAATCTGGAGCCCTGAGTGCTGAAACTTGGGGCGAGGGGTGGATTCGATTGAGGATTGAAGAAAAGAAACGAGCCTTGGTCTCATTATAAAGAGGGAGAATACCAAGAGCCGTCCCCGTGACCGTTTGGAACTCGCCCTCGATGGAGGGGGCGTGGCAACGTGCGCGGTTGGGTTACCCACGTCCGTATTGATGGGAATCCCGGAATAAGGGGAACACGATCTTTGCTTCGACAAGTCGTGCCAAGGAAACCGCTTCGCTAAAAGGCGCTGAGGTTGTATAATAAAAACGGTTCAAGTAAAGGCTTGGTAGTGGTGTGACGTCACGCCACAAAATACGTCAGCAGATTGAACCTGTGTGAATATCATTCTCTCTATGGTGGTATGTGGAATTTATTTTACAGAGCCGGACACTATCCTGGCGTTCACAATCTTCTATGAATTATTCGGAGGAGGAACCCGCCTTGCAATGCCGAAGACAATATGCGCGCCGGACTCATCGTCATTGAAGCCTGGTTCAGGGGCTACTGAGGGAGTCCTGGACTAGGGGGTGTCCGGATAGCCGAACTATCATCATCGGCCGGACTCCAAGACTATGAAGATACAAGATTGAAGACTTCGTTCCGTGTCCGGATGGGACTTTCCTTGGCGTGGAAGGCAAGCTTAGCAATACGGATATGTAGATCTCCTACCATTGTAACTGACTCTGTGTAACCCTAGCCCTCTCCGGTGTCTATATAAACCGGAGGGTTTTAGTCCGTAGGACGAACAACAATCATACCATAGGCTAGCTTTTAGGGTTTAGCCTCCTTGATCTCGTGGTAGATCCACTCTTGTACTACCCATATCATCAATATCAATCAAGCAGGAGTAGGGTTTTACCTCCATCGAGAGGGCCCGAACCTGGGTAAAAACATCGTGTCCCTTGTCTCCTGTTACCATCCGCCTAGACGCACAGTTCGGGACCCCCTACCCGAGATCCGCCGGTTTTGACACCGACAGGTACTCTACCAGAGGGGAATCGATCACGGAGGGCTTCTACATCAACCTTACTGCCATTCCAGTGATGCGTGAGTAGTGCACCACAGACCTACGAGTCCATAGCTAGTAGCTAGATGGCTCTTCTCTCTCTCTTTGATCTTCAATACCATGTTCTCCTCGATCTTGGAGTTCTATCCGGTGTCATTCTTTTTGTGATGTGTTTGTTGGGATATGATGAATTGTGGGTTTATGATCAGATTATTCATGAGAAATATTTGAGTCTTTTCTGAACTTATTTTTGCACGATTATTATAGCTTTGTATTTCTCTCCGATCTATCCATTTGGTTTGGCCAACTAGATTGATTTATCTTGCTATGGGAGATGTGCTTTGTAATGGGTTCAATCTTGCGGTGCTATATATCCCAATGACAAAGTAGGGGACAAGAAACATATTTGTATTGTTGCCATTAAGGGGAAAATGATGGGGTTTATTTATATTGGTTGGATTTACTTTGTGTACATCATGTCATCTTGCTTAAGGCGTCACTCTATTTTATACTTAATACCCTAGATGCATACTGGATAGCAGTCGATCGGCAGAGTAATAGTAGTAGATGCAGGCAGGTGTCGGTCTACTTGTCTCGGACATGATGCCTATATACATGATCATTGCCTTGAATATCGTCATAACTATGCGCTTTTCTATCAATTGTCCAACAGTAATTTGTTTACCCACCGTATGCTTCATGTTAGAAAGAGAAGCTTCTAGTGAAAACTATGGCCCCCGGGTCTACTTTTATCATATATAAAATCCAAAAATACCTTGTTGCACTTTCCCTGTTTTATTTTATTTTGTATTTTATTTTATCTATCTACCACTACAAGATTTGATGCTTCCAAATAACCGCCAAGGGGATTGACAACCCTCTTGATCGCATTTGGTGCATGTATTTGCTTTTGTGTGTGTAGGTGCTGCTAACGAGGTTTTGGTTCTCCTACTGGATTGATAACCTTGGTTCTTAAATAGTGCATTCCAGTGAGGCCAAGCGTACAGGTGGTTAACGAGTTGCCGCAGTTGGTTCCTCGAGTGGCGAGCCTGCTTAATGACAGCATACTGACGGACGACTTGAATGCGGGCAGCTGGGGCCGGTTGGGAATGCACGCGCACGAGGGATGAGGGTTTTTTGTGGGCCAGGGTAGTCAGCTGTGGGCGTGGCAACGTTGGAGATGCCCTTCGCTCACATGCAATCCCTCATGTCATTGGAAAAGCAAGACGATCCGCGTTCCCTTGGGTCAGCAATAATATGAGATCTAAAACTAAAAACACATATGATTTATTGTGTTAGAGTATAGTAGTACTGTATTGCATAGTTCTTAGATGTAACATGCGAGAACATGTAGGGATGTACTTTTGGAGGGCCTATAGAGAGAAATTGGGCATAAAGCGAATTCAGATATTTGTATTCGTCTTCATAGCATTTGTAACTCATATCTAGAGTTTGTACGGTGGCTTGTTCGCTCTTACGAAACCAGTACAACAATAATGGGGTGGCGTGTGCCAATTTAGGCAGTGGGAGGTTGGCCTACCCGGCTCCATGGAGTCAGTGTATTTGAAGCGATAAGCATAATGCGGTCGTCGGAGTTCAGAATACGCTCATTGCGATCACTATATATGTTTTGCGGTGATTATACGGTCATTCGCTCACCTTTCAGTATCGGATTGCACTCTGTTGACTGGCCAAGTAGTCTGCGTGGCACTATCTTGAGTGGTTAAATTGACCATGTTCCTTGTGGGTCCCACCTGTCAATTGGTAGAGAAAAAAAGTAAGATAAACACAAATTTACACCGGCACGACAAGACTCCAACCCGTGCGCGGGAACCACCTGGTTGTGTATGTGTGTCAAGGCCTGATATGTGTGCATGCACGTGTAGGTTGAGCACTTGAGTGTGAGCGTGTGTGTTGGTCGTGTGGTGTGTGCATGCATGCGTGCGTGCGAGTGTTGCATGCGTTCATGTGTGCATGTGAGTGTTGAATGCGTGCATGTTTGCATGCGAGTGTTGCATTGGTGCATGTGTACGTGTGAGTGTTGCATTTGTTTTCATTTTTATACCCGCTGACACGTGGGCCCTATGGTAATGAGATAATGCATGCTGATGATGCAACACTAGATGCACCATGTGGAGCGTTTCACTGGTCAACTAATCGTGTCTTCAACAAACACAGAGCTCTACAATGAGCCCGTGACTGTATAATAAGCACAAGACGTATATGGTGTCCGTAATGAGTGGATTCTGAAGTCCAGTGAATATATTGTGCTTTCGCTTCAAATAAAGTGATCGTCGGTGTATATCTCGCGAGAGAAAGATGAAACATGCATGAATGTGTTGGGGCTTACTTTTAGAAGGCCTAGAGATAGTTTGTGTGCGTACGTGAAAGGGGCGTAGAGGGGGGGGGTGCTATGGAGAGAGATGCTCTTCGTTTCTCTTTATTATTACTAACTTTGTATATAGTATAAAAATATAAAAATTCACAATGCGGAGTAAATATGAATGGGTGCACCATGCAAATTAACTTTCATACTTCATATAACTTTGTAATATTGTATATATGTAGATTTTTTAAAATAAAATTTTGGCCACACTTTGTAGGTTTTATTCAAAAGGAATGTTGTATGCGAAGTAAAAGAGAAGAGAGGGCTTTTTAGATCAATGGGGCACATGATAAGATGTAACATGTGTGAATGTGTAGTTGACGTGTTTGGCAGGGCCTAGAGAAGGTATGTGTATGTATTCGAGAGAGGCATGGATAGAGGGGCCAAGCGGGGGGAGGGGGATGAGAGAGATAGCACGAGAAATATGAGAGGCCTAGAGAGAGAGAGAGACGAATAGGACATCTCGGTGAGAGATGCCCTTCAGTGCCATCTATGCAAGGGAGAAGGTGAGAGAGTGTCACGACCGGTTTTCCAATAAAAATATTTATTGATAAACCAGTCTTTTGAGTCCAGTATGAGAGAAATCCTCCTCACTGGTAGACAATTTCTTGATACAATAAGCCAGTAGCATAAAATATATTACAGGGTTGAACTGCGGTCGCTCAACCAAATTATTACAAGCACGCCAATAATCATACATAATGGCGGACAGGACACAGTGGTGTGGAGACATACTACTGACTCATGGATAGGTTGGTGGTGGAAAAACACAGCGGGAAGGGAAATACAAGACTCTAAGAATATCATTTCATCGAACGTCGAGGTGAGGCTCGATAAATTTATTTGGTAGCGGAAGCGGATATAAAACAGTGACCAAATCCAGGGTCGCACGAGACTGACTGGGACTCCTCTAAGTGTCGGACTCGCTATCGAACTCTTCATCCATGAGATCGCCTTCGTCAGCATCTGGCCAAATCAACAAGCCAGTGAGCACTTTGAAAGTACTCGCAAGACAGTTCGGACGTAAGATATAACAAATGCATGCATGGATGCAACATGATTAATTCCTTAATGCACAATAAATAAAATTGGCATAACGGGGTAAGTAAAAAGGGAAACGGCGGTAGTCCGCCTGAAATCCCACAGAGCATAAATAAAGACCGATCGGGTGTCTGAAGCGACGCCTCGAAAGGTGAACAAATAAAATAAGGAAATGATGCCACAGTCGGGCATCTTAGCGACACCACATAAAGGGCTTTAAAAGAAATACCACAGTCGGGCGTCTGAGCGACGCCACATAAAGGGCTTTAAAAGAAATACCACAGTCAGGTGTCTAAGCGATGCCACATAAAGGGCTTTAAAAGAAATACCACAGTCGGGTGTCTAAGCGACGCCACATAAAGGGCTTTAAAAGAAATGCCACGGTCGGACGTCTGAGCGACATCGCAGAAAGAGCTTTAAAAGAAATGCCACAGTCGGACGTCTGAGCGACATCACAGAAAGGGCTTTAAATTCACCAGTAAATAATACTCATAATAAACATTCAATCCATGAGAATAAACGGGTTAGTCCATCCACAGGAATAATCATTCAACCGGACTTAGCACTCATGCGATTCACCGGAGTCTCTGTCATCAAAGCTGACAATTGATTAGGATAAGATGGAACGAAACTTGACATGGAATAGATGATTTGGAGGAATATATGACTCTGCAGAGTTTGTACAAAATTTTTCCCACAGCCAACGGATTTGCGTAGTCACGAAGGACTAGTTCCGTTTACGGTATTTCGGAAGAAAACACAGCTAACCGGTACACACCCATCCTACCTCTCGATGCTAGGAATCACCCTAGTCATCGTCCAAGAAAAACTTTTGAGACGGGGAGATCACAATCTCGAATAGCATGGGATCAAATTTATATACGCGCGCTCTAAGGGGTGCCCCCCTCTCGGTCCCAACCGGAAACACCCATGCCCCCTGACCGGATGACTGGCTTTAATCCAGGGCCATGGAACCATCATCACGGCCTCTCCTCTTTGGTGTGTACCATGAAAGCGGTTTGCAACTTACTAAACCATATTCCTTGCGGAAAACATGTGGTAGTACAAGGAAGGAAATGATAGGTACTGGACCGATATGGTTTGACACTGAAGTCACTTAGTCTGGCGTAAGACTGGCATGCTACAACACTGCCATCGTACCCATCCTCATGCCAACACATGGCCATTCATATTCACATTCATCCACGTATGGATCATCGAACTCACTTACCTCATTATCACATAAAATAACGTTCATCGATATGCTCACCAACATGCCATGAAACTAACTAAATGCAAAACATGCCAAGACACTCATCATATCAAAAGTTCAAACATGCTTGCCTGGTTCAGAGTAGTCGGAGCCTAGCTCGGTGAAGTTCGCGGCTCCGTCACCTCCTTCGGTATCTACGGTTTAAAGAAAATATATGCGCTAACGTAAATACCAAGGAGTGCACAGAAGGTAAACCAAATATTTTTCAAATAAATCTAATAAAAAACTAGACAAAATTTTAAAGAGAACAGAAAAAGAATCAATCAAAAATACTTTTCTGCTTAAAAGTTATAAGGGTTTTTGTCCAGGGACTTATCTGTAATGAAACAGAAGATTTCCAGGGGCTAGTTTATAAAACAGAAAACGCTTCGGTAGCGACTACGCCAGCCCAAAGAGAAAACGCATTCTGCCCGAAGGCGCTTCCAGAAAACGATTCGAAAGAGAGAGCAGAGAGGCTGACGGTGGGGTCCCACCCGTCAGGTTCAAATGTTCAAACGGGGCGGCAGAGTTCGCCGGCGCCTGAGAGCCGCGGTGGTCGCCGGCGGCGATCCACGGCGAGGCAGAGAGATCGGAGAGTACCTCCGTGCTCAGGGCACCCTTCCGCGTCAGTTGATGGTGGTGGAGTCGGTCGGCGAGCACCACGTCGACGGCGAGCTCTGCTCCGGCGGACGGCGGCTCGGGTGGTCGAGGGGCTCGTCGGAGAGGGCTGCAAAGGTTAAATTGAAGAGGGGGTTATGCTCCTGGCAGCTAGAGAGGGTAACGAACGGGGTTTGAGCGCCGGAGATGGCCTCACCAGAACGAATCGGGCTGGAGGCCGAGGCGGGGCGAGGCGGCCGGAGCTGGGGGAGGAGACCTCCTCGAGGTCCCCCTAGTGGCCTGGCGGGGTGTTGGTGAGTAGTGGAGGTGCTGCGTGCACGAGAGTGAGCTCGGGACCCCTTTATATAGGCGGTCCAAGGCGGTTGCCGTGAACGAGGATCACCGGCGAGTGATTACGGTGGCGCAGTGCTCGGTCGGGGTGGTTAGGGGGTCGAGCGTCATCACGGAGGTTCAATGGGTCCGTTTTGGTGTTAAACTGGCCGGGGTTTGGGTGTTAAGGGCGAGCTCGACGGAACGGGGATGGCGCGGGCCCGTCGGCGGCGGAGAGCGCGTTCCGTGCTTGCCGGCCACGGTGGCTGTGCTACGGGCGTGCACTGGCGTGCATGAGGCCACGCGGAGAGCCAGGGAGCGATGGGCGGCGCGGAACAGCGTTCTGCCGTGGTGTGCCTCCTGTCGGCCGCCACGGGAGGTCCCGACGCCGCAGAAGACGCCGGCGAGGGCGGGCCAGCGCGCTACCGACGCCAGGAAAGCTCCACGCACGCGTGTGAAGCTTCGGACAAGAGGAAGAGGCGGCGAGGAACGTGCCAAGGGCACTGTGGCCGCGTGATTGAAACTGACGGACGGAAGATGACACTGAAACTGAATTTTCTGAACTTTGAACCGTAACAGTGCCCACAAGGTGTTCGACCGAATGAAATTGGCCTCTGGTGATTTTTCCTTGAGCTGATTTTTGGTGGAGTGGCTTCTCCTTGCTCAAGTAGGCTGCATGATTTTTGGTGGAATTTTTGGAGCAGTGTGGATATGAATTTCACCAAATTTGGCAAATCTGGTCCAAACTTGCAGAGACTGAATTTTGAAAAATTTGAAAAGAGGAGGAGTGGATCAAGATGGTTCTGGGTTGTGGGTTCAAAGTACAATCCAGGAGAATTGGTTTGAGGTCAAAACTTAAATGAAAAAGTGTACTTGCTTTGAAAATCCCTCAGGCTCCAAATAATTTTCAGAATTGATTTGAGGGGGAAAAATAATTAGAATAAAATCCAAAACCAGTTTGGATTAGTTGGGACAGAAAACTTAGGTTGATCACAAGGGGGAGGGGAGGTTTTGGAGGGGTTTTATCTCATGGGCAAAAATACAAAGCCAAGGGTGGCTTCAAAGATAAGAAAATCCCAAATTTTCATAGAGCTTCACTTAAAAAAATAAAACAAATTAAAACTCCCAAAAAAATAAATTTTAGAGGGAACTAACAGAGAAGAAATTTGCAAAAGATCAACCACCAAAGTTTGAAAGAAATAAAATCCTTGCCAAGGCAAAAGGAGGTTTTTAAGAGGAAGGTTTTTCTGAAAAAGATTTTTTTTTTTAAAAAAAGCCTCTCCTCAAAACCACAAAGTTTTTGATAAAAACCAAATAAAAAATTTTGGAGTGTCACAACACCTACCCCCTTAGGAAAAATCTCGTCCCCGAGATTTCAGCTGATCCTTAAATAAGTGTGGATGTCTGTCCGAAGAAAATCCTCGCTTTCCCAAGTTGCTTCACTGTCGGTGTGATTGCTCCACTGGACTTTGAAAAACTTGATGGTTTTCTGTCGGGTCCTCCTTTCAGACTCCTCTAATATTCTTATGGGACGTTCTCGATAAGTGAGGTCTGGCTGTACGTCAATGTTCTCATGGGATACTTATTTCTCTGGGTTGCTTACGCACTTCCTTAATTGAGAGACGTGGAACACGTCGTGAATGTCGGATAAGTCTTCGGGTAAGTCTAGCTGGTAGGCTACAGTGCCTCTTCGTGCCACTATGCAAAATGGTCCAATGAATCTTGGTGCCAATTTTCCTTTAATCTTAAACCGTTGCAATCCTCTCATCGGGGATACTCTCAAGTATACGAATTCACCGGGTTCGAAGCTGACCCTACGATGTTTCTGATCATAATAACTTTTCTGTCGACTTTGAGCGGTCTTAAGTCGGTCCCTGATTAGCTTGACTTTTTCCTCGGCTTCTCTGAGCATATCTGGTCCGAAGATGCGGCTGTCTCCGGTCTCTGACCAATTTAACGGGGTACGACATCTCCTTCCGTATAGGGCTTCAAAAGGAGCCATTTGCAGGCTGGCCTGGTAACTGTTGTTGTATGCGAACTCGGCATATGGCAGGCTGTCCTCCCAACTGGTTCCATAGGTGAGGACACATGCTCTCAGCATGTCTTCTAAAACCTGGTTTACGCGTTCTGTTTGTCCATCAGTCTGTGGATGGTATGCGGTACTGAAGGCTAGTTGGGTTCCCAGAGCCTGTTGTAAATGCTCCCAAAATCTTGAGACGAACTGAGTGCCTCTGTCGGAAATTATAGTCTACGGGACACCGTGCAGGCAGACTATGCGGGAAAGATAAATCCTGGCAAGCCTCTGAGTGGTGTAGGTTGTCTTCACTGGAATAAAGTGTGCCACTTTGGTCAACCTGTCAGTGATGACCCATATGGCATCATTCCCGTGTCATGACCGAGGTAATCCGACAATAAAATCCATCCCTATTTCATCCCATTTCCACTCAGGTATTTTGTTAGGTTGCAGTAGTCCGGCTGGTCTCTGATGTTCAGCTTTTATGCGTTGACATGAGTCGCAACATGCAATGAAGGCGGCTATGTCCCTCTTCATACCGTGCCACCAAAATCTTTCCTGAATATCCTTATACATTTTGGTTCCTCCAGGGTGGATCAAATATGGAGTGGTGTGTGCTTCAGTTAAAACTTGCTGTTTAAGGTCTTCTATGTTTGGCACGCATAGCCTTTCTCCGTACCATAATATTCCTTCATTATCTATGACGAATTCCGAGGCCTTGCCCATACTCAACTTCCTTTTAATTCCTTCAATGCTGGGGTGACCGGACTGAGCCTCTTTAATTTTCTCCACAAGGTGTGGTTGTATTTCCAAGTTTGATATGGTGCCTTCTGCTACCATTATCAAGTTGAGCTTGACAAATTCTTGATGGAATTCGGGCCTCAAGCTGTGCAGATAGTTCCCGTCGGAGCTGGGGTTCCGACTCAGGGCATCGGCCACTACGTTTGCTTTCCCTGGATGGTAATGGATACCAACATCATAATCCTTTACCAATTCCAACCAGCGGCGTTGCCGTAAATTTAGTTCTGGCTGCGTAAAAATGTATTTGAGGCTTTTGTGATCCGTATATATCTCACATCGATTCCCAAGTAGGAAATGCCTCCATTCCTTGAGTGCATGAATAACTGCTGCCATTTCTAAATCATGAGTGGGATAATTTTCCTCGTGTTTGCGAAGTTGCCTTGAAGCGTAGGCGACAACCTTGCCTTCTTGCATCAACACGCATCCGAGACCCTTTCTGGATGCATCACAAAATACTTCAAAATTCTTGTGTATATCGGGTACAATTAATACCGGTGCTGTTGTTAATTTCCGCTTTAGCTCTTGGAAACTTTTCTCGCAGGCTTCTGTCCACTCAAACTTCTTATCTTTCTTGAGTAACTGTGTCATAGGCTTGGATATGGTGGAAAATCCTTCAATAAATCTGCGGTAATACCCTGCCATTCCCAAGAAACTTCGTATGTCTGTTACGCTGGCTGGTGACTTCCAGTCAAGTACGGCCTTGACTTTCTCTGGGTCCACTGCTATACCGTCTTGAGTCAGCACGTGGCCTAGGAAACCTACTTGTCTTAGCCAAAATTCGCACTTGCTAAACTTGGCATACAATTGGTGTTTCCTTAGCTCTCCTAGTACAATCCTGAGATGTTCTGCGTGCTCTTCTGGTGTTTTGGAGTATACCAGAATATCGTCGATGAATACTACGACGAATTTGTCCATAAACTTCATAAATACTTTGTTCATGAGGTGAACAAAATATGCCGGGGCGTTAGTTAATCCAAATGGCATCACTGTGAACTCGTACAGTCCATATCTGGAGGTGAAGGCTGTTTTGGGGATATCGTCCGTTCGTACCTTCAATTGATGGTATCCTGACCTTAAGTCAATTTTTGAGAATACCTTGGCCTGAGCAAGTTGATCAAACAAATCGTTTATCCTTGGCATCGGGTATTTGTTTTTGACTGTGACCATGTTAAGTGCTCGATAGTCGATACACAATCTCAGCGTTCCATCCTTCTTCTTGGCAAATAAAATTGGTGATCCCCAAGGTGAGGAGCTGGCTCGAATGTATCCTTTATCCAGTAATTCCTTTATTTGCTTCTTCAATTCGATCAACTCGGATGGTGCCATTCTGTATGGTTTCTTGTATATGGGGGTGGTTCCTGGTGCTAGCTCAATGCGGAATTCTATTTCTCGGTCTGGTGGCATGCCTGGCAGCTCTTCAGGGAATACATCTGGAAATTCACACACTACTGGAACCTTGTTTAGCTCAGAAACGTCCACCTTATTTAATCTCGGTTGCCGGGGTCTTTCTCCTTCCTTGGCTGATACTCTTATTGTCTTCCCTTGGTGGTGTGTGAGAATCACGGTCCTGTTGAAACAGTCGATAAAACCCTTATTGGTGGTTAGCCAATCCATCCCTAGGATGACATCTAGTCCTTTATTTTCCAATACAATAAGATTTGCGTAAAACTCCAATCCTTCAAACTCAATGACCACATTCTGACAGTAATTCTGAGAAACTTGCTGAATCCCGGGGGATTTGATTATTATGGATTTCTCCAAAGGAAGCATCGAAAAATTATTTTGCAAAGCAAAACTTTTCGAGATGAAAGAGTGAGAAGCTCCAGAATCAAACAAAACCATTGCAGGTATTGTGTTGACAGGAAACGTACCGAGTACGATATCCGGAGCATTTTGTGCCTCCTCTTTGGTTACGTGGTTCAGATGACCCTTCCTGTGGTTATTGTTGGGATTGAAATTGTTTCGCTTGGGCGCTGAATTATTGCCGCCGTTGTTCGGCTTTGGGGTTGAGTTCCTTGGCTTGGGGCACTGTTTGGCATAATGCCCTTCTTCTCCACAAGCGTAGCAAGTAACGCCGGGGCGATAGGTGAATTCCTTGTCCCTTGCATGAAAATTCTTGATTGGGCGTGAGACATTGGATGAGAATTTGGGTGTCCCACCCTTTTTAAAATCTATCTTGCTTCGGTGATTGCGAGTGTGATTAGTCTGGTCCCTTTTCCGCTTGCGGATATCTTCCAGACTGCGTCTCTCATTTTCCAGAGTAATGGCCTTGTCCACCAGCGTTTTAAAATCAGGAAAAGTGTGCACGACCAGTTGGCATTTAAGCGCGGGCGCCAGACCGTCAAGGAATTTCTCCATCTTCTTGATTTCAGTCATACGCTCCTCATTGGCGTAGCGGGATAATAGGCTAAATTGACTGTTGTAATCTGACACTGTCATGTTCCTTTGTTTGAGGTCATCGAATTCTCTCTTCTTGATTTTCATAATACTCTTAGGAATATGTGCACCACGGAAACCTTCCTTGAAATCATCCCAGGTTATGTCATTTTCATTGGGATGCATGTGCAGAAAATTCTCCCACCACGATGCGGCTGCTCCTGTGAGATAGTGTGGAGCATATAGTACTTTCTCGAGATCTGAACACTTTGCAATAATTAATTTCCTCTCCATATCTCGAAGCCAGTCCTCGGCTTCAAGAGGCTTGTCAGTGTGAGAAAATGTTTGAGGACGTGTCTTCTGTAGCTCAGATAACTTGGAATGTTGCTGATACTGTCCATGATGATTCCCCATGTTGATGACTTGGTTCATCATCTCGTGATGTTGTTGTTGACTCTGTTCATAAAGGAGGCACATTTGTGAAAGTGCCGATTCACTGCCTTGTTGGCTTGACTGTCCCTGAGTGAACTCATTGTTGGGTTGAGTATCATGAATTTCCTCTGGTGGAGTTGGCATGGAACGTGTCCAAGGACGAGACATTTTTCACTCTGGGAAAAAATATTTTTGTAAAACTCTTAAGAAAAGCGGAAAGAGTCGCAAAAATAAACCCATAAATGCATAAAGCTGGCAGATATAATTAAATACCCAAGCTTACTTAAGAAAAACAAATCGACTTGCGCACGGAGAAGGACTGCTCATTACATATCTTACACGCGGGCGGTAATTATACAGTACATCACTCAGGATATGCGTACATAATCCTGACATGTTATTAAGGCTAGTGCACTTCTCCAGATCCTACATGATGCGCAAACAGGCTACTTCTCACAACCTATGCACATATCTTACAAAGTGGTACAATACATGGCAGCTAAGCGTACTCAGGCAGAGATGTTGACGACCTCCTTTGCCCTGCCGAGGGCGAGGCGTAGCGAGGTTGGGGACTCGACTTCCTCCTCGCTAATGGGCTCCATACGTGTAGTGTTGCGCAGAGCGGATGGAGCGGTTGCCAGGGGCGGAGCAACACGTACAGGAGTGGGCGCGAAGGTTGGTGTAGTGCGCGCTGGAGTGGGTGCAATGACTTGGTTAAATTCTTTGGTAGAAGGCAGGCGACGAGTAGGCGTAAAAGATGCTGATGACGAGACAAAAGTCGGTGGCGGAGCGATGGGTAGGAGCTCCCTCCTGTTGGCAGCACAGCCATGGACTGAGTCCATGCGGGTAGCTACGAAGTCGTCCACCCGGTTGTCGAAGGCTGCCTCCAGGGCCCGGAGATACTCAATGAGCATCTCAAAAGCCTCGTCTCGTTCTCCTCTGGGGCAGGAGTATGTGTAGTGACATGTGTAAGGCACATGGCATGGAAGATAACGGTAACGACGAGTCTTCATCACGGGAAGGACATCCCTGAGACGAGCTATCGCCTCGCGGGCTGCCATCTGCATAGCATGCCTCTCCGTAGGCATGGCTCTTCCCACGAATCGGAAGCGGCGTAACTCACCATGCCCTCCCCTGAATTGCACCGCGGCCTGGTGCATGGTCAGACTGTCGTTGACTCGGTGCTGGCAGAGTGTGAAGACTGGGCGCACGGATGGCCCCATCGCGACCTGAACGATGAAAGAAAGAAGCTTGACGAACCCATCGGCCACGTTGGCGAAGGTCTGAGACTCGCAGCTGTTGTCGGCCATCTACAAAAGTAGGCAAAAATTCTGCAGGGTCAGATCATAAATTTATGCTGACTGACAGAAAATTACTACAATTGCAAAAACATAAAATAGCTCTGTCATGCTGATAACTAATTAGCGATCGCACCTAGTGGCTTCCTACAGTCAGCCTGGCTCTGGTACCAAGCTTGTCACGACCGGTTTTCCAATAAAAATATTTATTGATAAACCAGTCTTTTGAGTCCAGTATGAGAGAAATCCTCCTCACTGGTAGACAATTTCTTGATACAATAAGCCAGTAGCATAAAATATATTACAGGGTTGAACTGCGGTCGCTCAACCAAATTATTACAAGCACGCCAATAATCATACATAATGGCGGACAGGACACAGTGGTGTGGAGACATACTACTGACTCATGGATAGGTTGGTGGTGGAAAAACACAGCGGGAAGGGAAATACAAGACTCTAAGAATATCATTTCATCGAACGTCGAGGTGAGGCTCGATAAATTTATTTGGTAGCGGAAGCGGATAAAAAATAGTGACCAAATCCAGGGTCGCACGAGACTGACTGGGACTCCTCTAAGTGTCGGACTCGCTATCGAACTCTTCATCCATGAGATCGCCTTCGTCAGCATCTGGCCAAATCAACAAGCCAGTGAGTACTTTGAAAGTACTCGCAAGACAGTTCGGACGTAAGATATAACAAATGCGTGCATGGATGCAACATGATTAATTCCTTAATGCACAATAAATAAAATTGGCATAACGGGGTAAGTAAAAAGGGAAACGGCGGTAGTCCGCCTGAAATCCCACAGAGCATAAATAAAGACCGATCGGGTGTCTGAAGCGACGCCTCGAAAGGTGAACAAATAAAATAAGGAAATGATGCCACAGTCGGGCATCTTAGCGACACCACATAAAGGGCTTTAAAAGAAATACCACAGTCGGGCGTCTGAGCGACGCCACATAAAGGGATTTAAAAGAAATACCACAGTCGGGTGTCTAAGCGACGCCACATAAAGGGCTTTAAAAGAAATACCACAGTCGGGTGTCTAAGCGACGCCACATAAAGGGCTTTAAAAGAAATGCCACGGCCGGACGTCTAAGCGACATCGCAGAAAGGGCTTTAAAAGAAATGCCACAGTCGGACGTCTGAGCGAGATCGCAGAAAGGGCTTTAAATTCACCAGTAAATAATACTCATAATAAACATTCAATCCATGAGAATAAACGGGTTAGTCCATCCACAGGGATAATCATTCAACCGGACTTAGCACTCATGCGATTCACCGGAGTCTCTGTCATCAAAGCTGACAATTGATTAGAATAAGATGGAACGAAACTTGACATGGAATAGATGATTTGGAGGAATATATGACTCTGCAGAGTTTGTACAAAATTTTTCCCACGGCCAACGGATTTCCGTAGTCACGAAGGACTAGTTCCGTTTACGGTATTTCGGAAGAAAACACAGCTAACCGGTACACACCCATCCTACCTCTCGATGCTAGGAATCACCCTAGTCATCGTCCAAGAAAAACTTTTGAGACGGGGAGATCACAATCTCGAATAGCATGGGATCAAATTTATATACGCGCGCTCTAAGGGGTGCCCCCCTCTCGGTCCCAACCGGAAACACCCATGCCCCCTGACCGGATGACTGGCTTTAATCCAGGGCCATGGAACCATCATCACGGCCTCTCCTCTTTGGTGTGTACCATGAAAGCGGTTTGCAACTTACTAAACCATATTCCTTGCGGAAAACATGTGGTAGTACAAGGAAGGAAATGATAGGTACTGGACCGATATGGTTTGACACTGAAGTCACTTAGTCTGGCGTAAGACTGGCATGCTACAACACTGCCATCGTACCCATCCTCATGCCAACACATGGCCATTCATATTCACATTCATCCACGTATGGATCATCGAACTCACTTACCTCATTATCACATAAAATAACGTTCATCGGTATGCTCACCAACATGCCATGAAACTAACTAAATGCAAAACATGCCAAGACACTCATCATATCAAAAGTTCAAACATGCTTGCCTGGTTCAGAGTAGTCGGAGCCTAGCTCGGTGAAGTTCGCGGCTCCGTCACCTCCTTCGGTATCTACGGTTTAAAGAAAATATATGCGCTAACGTAAATACCAAGGAGTGCACAGAAGGTAAACCAAATATTTTTCAAACAAATCTGATAAAAAACTAGACAAAATTTTAAAGAGAACAGAAAAAGAATCAATCAAAAATAGTTTTCTGATTAAAAGTTATAAGGGTTTTTGTCCAGGGACTTATCTGTAATGAAACAGAAGATTTCCAGGGGCTAGTTTATAAAACAGAAAACGCTTCGGTAGCGACTACGCCAGCCCAAAGAGAAAACGCATTCTGCCCGATGGCGCTTCCAGAAAACGATTCGAAAGAGAGAGCAGAGAGGCTGACGGTGGGGTCCCACCCGTCAGGTTCAAATGTTCAAACGGGGCGGCAGAGTTCGCCGGCGCCCGAGAGCCGCGGTGGTCGCCGGCGGCGATCCACGGCGAGGCAGAGAGATCGGAGAGTACCTCCGTGCTCAGGGCACCCTTCCGCTTCAGTTGATGGTGGTGGAGTCGGTCGGCGAGCACCACGTCGACGGCGAGCTCTGCTCCGGCGGACGGCGGCTCGGGTGGTCGAGGGGCTCGTCGGAGAGGGCTGCAAAGGTTAAATTGAAGAGGGGGTTATGCTCCTGGCAGCTAGAGAGGGTAACGAACGGGGTTTGAGCGCCGGAGATGGCCTCACCAGAACGAATCGGGCTGGAGGCCGAGGCGGGGCGAGGCGGCCGGAGCTAGGGGAGGAGACCTCCTCGAGGTCCCCCTAGTGGCCTGGCGGGGTGTTGGTGAGTAGTGGAGGTGCTGCGTGCACGAGAGTGAGCTCGGGACCCCTTTATATAGGCGGTCCGAGGCGGTTGCCGTGAACGAGGATCACCGGCGAGTGATTACGGTGGCGCAGTGCTCGGTCGGGGTGGTTAGGGGGTCGAGCGTCATCACGGAGGTTCAATGGGTCCGTTTTGGTGTTAAACTGGCCGGGGTTTGGGTGTTAAGGGCGAGCTCGACGGAACGGGGATGGCGCGGGCCCGTCGGCAGCGGAGAGCGCGTTCCGTGCTTGCCGGCCACGGTGGCTGTGCTACGGGCGTGCGCTGGCGTTCTGCCGTGGTGTGCCTCCTGTCGGCCGCCACGGGAGGTCCCGACGCCGCAGAAGACGCCGGCGAGGGCGGGCCAGCGCGCTACCGACGCCAGGAAGGCTCCACGCACGCGTGTGAAGCTTCGGACAAGAGGAAGAGGCGGCGAGGAACGTGCCAAGGGCACTGTGGCCGCGTGACTGAAACTGACGGACGGAAGATGACACTGGAACTGAATTTTCTGAACTTTGAACCGTAACAGTGCCCACAAGGTGTTCGACCGAATGAAATTGGCCTCTGGTGATTTTTCCTTGAGCTGATTTTTGGTGGAGTGGCTTCTCCTTGCTCAAGTAGGCTGCATGATTTTTTGTGGAATTTTTGGAGCAGTGTGGATATGAATTTCACCAAATTTGGCAAATCTGGTCCAAACTTGCAGAGACTGAATTTTGAAAAATTTGAAAAGAGGAGGAGTGGATCAAGATGGTTCTGGGTTGTGGGTTCAAAGGACAATCCAGGAGAATTGGTTTGAGGTCAAAACTTAAATGAAAAAGTGTACTTGCTTTGAAAATCCCTCAGGCTCCAAATAATTTTCAGAATTGATTTGAGGGGAAAAAATAATTAGAATAAAATCCAAAACCAGTTTGGATTAGTTGGGACAGAAAACTTAGGTTGATCACAAGGGGGAGGGGAGGTTTTGGAGGGGTTTTATCTCATGGGCAAAAGTACAAAGCCAAGGGTGGCTTCAAAGATAAGAAAATCCCAAATTTTCATAGAGCTTCACTTAAAAAAATAAAACAAATTAAAACTCCCAAAAATAAATAAATAAATTTTTAGAGGGAACTAACAGAGAAGAAGTTTGCAAAAGATCAACCACCAAAGTTTGAAAGAAATAAAATCCTTGCCAAGGCAAAAGGAGGTTTTTAAGAGGAAGGTTTTCCTGAAAAAGAATTTTTTTTTAAAAAAAAGCCTCTCCTCAAAACCACAAAGTTTTTGATAAAAACCAAATAAAAAATTTTGGAGTGTCACAGAGAGGCATGAGCAGAAATTGTGTGTTCGATGTGTATGTTGGTATATGCAGGTGTGAGAAGATACCAGGACCTAAGGGTTGAGGGCGTGTGACCGTGTGAGGTCTGGTGGGACCGAGGTGAGGCCCCTGCTCGGTACGTGATGCATTACACGGAGACCCATGGAGGACTAGTCATATAAGACAAAGATATTAGATCCGCGAAGAACTTTGTGTCCACTGACAAAGCCGGCTAGGATGTATAACCCTAGGTCCCAGGTATGTACAAGCCTGGGGCCTAGTTCTTCGATAGTATACACAAAATCTCTTGGTATCCATACTCACAAATATACATGACCGGGAGTATGGTATTGCCTGGATCGCAACTAGGGCCCGAAATAAAGTAAATCCTTGTTTCTGATTACCATTCATCCAACCTAATTGTAAGGGGCATCCTACTGAATGCTCTACTGGAATCATATTCGTCAACTAGGAAGAGAGGTGGAGACAATGCGTGCGAGGTAGGCCTAAATATAATGAGAATGCGGGAGATACATAGATAGGTGTATGTATAGAGAAATGGTCGATGGGGATCGTGCATGCGTATGCATGTGAGAAAAAGAGTGTTTGTGACAAAGGTTAGTGAAAACAACTCTAGATGGTTGTGAGAGAGAGGGAGGGTGATATAGAGAGCATGTGTGCGAGAAAGACATCTTGGGAGAGAGCGTGAGCATGTGTGAGAGATCGCCGATGGATATACACCGTGTGCACGTATGTGTGAGAGATAAAGTTAGCATGTGTGTGAGGAGGGGCCTAGGGAGAGTGAATCTACGCATAAAAGACTGATGTACACATTGATTTAAAATATAATTTGTATCCAAATATTTGGATGGGATCATGATATTTTTCAATTCGTGTAAGAAACGGTCATTGGTCTATTAGTATTTTGAAGTCCAGACAATGCATCGCTTTAGCAGTTCAAATATAAACGTGAGTATAATTTATGTTCTGTGTGTAAAGCACATTATACATACAAAATATACATACATTTGAATTCAACTTAAGTTGGTTAAAAATATTTGAATTCGACATGAAGTCCATTCAATTATTTGAATTTGAGATCATGACATTTGTAAGTCATACCTAAATTAAGGGGGCATCAATCTTTGCTCTGCTTTTTTGTCCATAATAGCATATATAGTCGTGTACAAAATAGATTAAAATTTAACTCCTCCATTCCAAAATAATTGTAGCTATAGGATTTTGAAAAGTCAAAATGTCAAAAAGAAGCACATAATTTAATGAGGTTTTCAAACATACAAGGTCAAATTTAACATTGTCTATTTAGGTCAATCCTAAAAGTTCAAGAGTACTCTAAGCATGAATGCTTCTATTTCCAAATTTCAAACAAAGCGCCAAAAGAGCCTATGCTTGCCCGAAGCCGCATGAGACCAATGTTTCGTATAAGGAAATTACTTTTGTAACTCTGACCCGTGAAACCTACCGGCCCGATGTCCAAAGGGCTAAACTAGGGTAGGTTTGTAACTTCATCTCGATGCCATGCAACGACCTCCAAAAAACATTCATACACCATGGACACCTAAATACACATGCGCTTAGCCAAAATCTCTCCCGTGTCCCGCCCACTATTTGGGACACCTGGAATTACCATCTACCCCCAATCCGCAATAGGTCCGAAATTTAAGAGGGGGGAAAGTTTGTACTTTCCCCAAATTTCAAACAAGTGCGTCCCAGACCGAAACATGGTTCCCCCTTAGCTCCCCCCTCCCCCCGTCCGATTCCCCATTCATACTTCGTGGGTGCCAAAACTCCCTCTCCATCAGCCGCGAAACCCCAGCGTCCTCCGTCCGCCACTCCATAGCACTTATCAACTGCCGCCCTCCTCCATCACGCCGCAACCGATACCCCGACATTGTCGTCCAGCGCAACCGCAATCACAACACCCTCCACGACTAGAAGTTGAAGCTGAGGCCAAGCTGCCTCCAGGACGTGGACGTGCGCCGTACCCAAGCCAGTTCAACCACATCGTCCTGTGCCTCACTACTGCCGCTCCAAGATCGCCACCGTCCATCGCACTAGAATTGTTCCTGCTACGCCATCATTCGTCGCCTCAGATCTGCTTCCCCTCCGCCGACAGACGACCATCGCAACACAGTCAACAACTTGGCCATGGGTTCGTCCAAGGCTCCACCGTCCTCCGCAACATCGAGCCCCTTGGTAAAAGTAAGAAGATCGGTGCAAAATTAGGAGGACACATCACTAGCAGTCGGAACTGGTACTCCTCTTCCCTTATTCGTGCAAATCTTACGTGTCTGCTCGCATGGTATTCATCCCACAGAAGACACTAGTTGAATGCTTCTTACTGCACCTTCTTCCTGATACTAGATGTTCCTAGTAACTTGCAATGTGCAAGGTTTCTCCTCATATACTATTTCACCTTAGCTAGAGGTCCGTCACTCAACTGGATTTCAATTACTGGTCAGTTGATTCCCAATTAAAGGAAGCACCACCCGCGGAGGCGCTGGTCTGCCTGTTTGCCAGAGCGTGTGGGGCATAGGAGCTGCCGGCGCCCAATCTGGAGGTCGACCGGGCTTAAAGGGATGGCAGGGGGCGGTGCCAAGCATGACGGTGGTGTGAGGTCGAGGGGAGGCGGGGTTGCTGAGGCAGGGGTCTGGACCGGTGGTCGCTAACGGTTCGAGAAAGATCGTTAATAGTGACTGGTGGGAGGTAGACAAAGGCCATCTGCCCGTTCCTTGTAGATCAGATGGTTCAAAGAAAAAAATTGACTGACCTATTTATTTTCAGTCGACTGTTATTTTGATAGGACCACATGTGGTGGTGTGCGGGAGGAGTACCTGCATTTCCCAGCCATCCCTGTGCTCATATTTCAAAATCCTAGAATCTAATTTCGTGTGCCATGCATGTTGTAGAGCTATCATATGTCTCCCGTCATTTATTTTTCACCCACCTGTTATGTGCTACTTTTACAGTGCACTACTTCTGCACACAATTCACCCATACTCTCACTATTGTTTTTTATGCATGGGTATTTCAGCCTCTGAGACACTGTTGATAAATACACAATTGAAAAGAGAGAAGT
This sequence comes from Triticum dicoccoides, assembly GCF_002162155.2. NCBI lineage: Eukaryota > Viridiplantae > Streptophyta > Magnoliopsida > Poales > Poaceae > Triticum > Triticum dicoccoides. Next base: position 200,108,761 of record NC_041383.1, read on the forward strand.
TGCTCCAACTTAATTTGCGGATAAGCAAGAAGCGTTTCAGCGTTATAAAGGGTGCAAATGTTAGAAGATGGAGACAGTAAACGTAGCTCTGCACTTGATGATCTCGTTCGCCATGAACCACCATCCCAGGTGCTTGCTTTAACTTTGTGGTGTTATATGTGGTTGCATGTTCCATATGGTGTCTAGCTTGTTTTCAAAAGGCCGAAGTCAGTCTTTATTAAGATAAGGAAAGAATTTTTTTGCATCAGATGATGGCCACGAAGAGTACAAGACCATAGACCACCAGAAGCCAAATAGCTAGTCAAGGCACTAGCCAAGCCAGTGATAAGCCCAACACAGACAGGCATAACCTACAAGCCAACTAAAAAGCCATGGTGGTGGCGAAGCAGCCCGCCTCCCACTACGCTCTCAAGTCCTCGATGATCATGCTCACCAGTCCAGTCAGGTGTCTAGCTTGTATTGCTTCAAATTTGGTTAAATTGCATCTGCTTAGTTTACACATTATACATTTGAATATGACATGCCTTCCTGTTTTTTGTACATACTACATCTGTCTATTAACCATGTTCTTACATCAAACTAATGTTCTTGTGTATCCCTCATCAATCACTTATGATGATACAGTCAGACTCATGGATTACTGTGAGAAAAAAACACTCTTTTAAAGACTGCAGTGTCAGCCTCCCCACATGATTCTCAAGAAACAACAAGGCTAGATGAAGATAGTCAACGTAGCTCTGTATTTGATGACCACATTTCCCCTACACCCCCATCGCAGTTGCTTGCTCTAACTTGGTAGTGTGATATGTGGTTGCATGTTGCATATGGTGTCTAGCTTGTAATTCTCCCAATCTGATTAAATTGCATGTGCTATTCTGCTTAGATTATAAACTATACATGTTAATGTGACATGCCTTCCTGTTTTTTGGTACATACTGCATCTGTCCATTAAGCATGTCCTTACATAAAACTACTATTCTTTTGTATCCCGCATCAATCACTTATGACGAGACACCTTTAGTATATGCAGTGTGATATTGGTTGCATCTTTCATATGAATTATAACATGTACTACTTCTAATTTGTTGAAACGCCATTTATGATGGGACACTTTTAACTTGGCAGAGTCGTATTGGTTGCATCTTTTATGTGGTCTCTAGCTTGCATTGCTTCTAATTTGATGAAATGGCTTCTGCTTAGTTTACACAAATAGTTGTGAATATGCCATGCCGTCTTGTTTTTCGTACATATTCCATCCTCGTATCATGTGTTTGCCTTACATAAAATTAGTGATTGTCAGTATCATGCATGAACAAGTTCTGAAGAGTGAATTTTATTGCTTTTTCTTATTGGTTGTACTTGACAATGCAAAATCAATAAAGCGGAAGGAAATTAGCAAGCCAATGGATGATGGCGCTCCTTCCGACCAACTAAAATGGAGGGTCTCTACAGATTCTACTCTACCATCCCCCCAATAAGATTTACAAGACAACACATGCATAGACACTCAACGTAGTTGTGTTGATGATGAGCACATCTCCCCTACTCCACCATAACAGGTGATCCCTCTAACTTGCCACTGTCATATGTGCTTGCATGTTACATATGATGTCTAGCTTGTGTTGCTTGTAATTTTCTTGAATTCCATCTGCTTAGATTACACATTATACTTGTGAATAAGACATGCGTTCCTATTTCTAGAACATATAATATCTGTCTATCACACCATGTTCTTACATCAAAGTACTAATGTTGTGTAACCTGCAACAATCACTTATCATATGACACGTTTAACTTGGGAGTGTGCGATACGTCTCCAATGTATCTATAATTTATGAAGTATTCATGCCATGTTTACAACAATTCTATAAGGTTTTGGTATGATCTGAATGGAACTAACCTAGACTGACGCTATTTTCAGCAGAACTACCATGGTGGTGTTTTTTGTGCAGAAATATAAGTTTTCCAAATGCAACGAAACTTTTTGACGATTTTCTGGAACAAAAGAGGCACTAGAAGCTTCGTGGGAGGACCAGTAGTTGAAGGAGGTGGCCACCACCCACCAGGGCGCGCCAAGGGCCTTGCACATGTGTTGGTCGGTGGTGGGCCCCTCGAAGCCCATCTTCACGTGAAACCAACGCCAAAAAATCCTATAAATACAAAACCCCCAAAATAACCCTAGATCAAAAGTTCCGCCACCACAAGCCTCTATAGCCATGAAAAACTAATATAGACCATGTTCTGGCACCCTGCCGGAGGGGGAAATCATCACCTGAGGTCATCTTCATCATCCCGGCAGCCACCATGACGAGGAGGGAGTAGTCCACCCTCGGGGCTGAGGTTTTGTACCAGTAGCTATGTGTTTAATCTCTCTATCTCCCATGTTCTTGATTTGGCACAGTCTTGATGTATCACGAGCTTTGTTAATATAGTCGAATCATATGGTGTTTTCCCCTCTCTATCTTGTTGTGATGAATTGAGTTTTCCCTTTGAGATTTTTTCTTATCGGGTTGAATACTTTTATGGATTTGAGATCACTTGATGTATGTCTTGCTATGAATACCCGTGGTGACAATGAGGGTATCATATTGATTCACTCGATATATGTTTTGGCACTCAACTGGCAGATTCCTGAGGTGACATTGGGGTAATCTATGCATGGGGGTTGATGCACGTTCTCATCATTGTTTCTCTGGTAGAAAACTTGGGGCACTCTTTGAGGTTCTTTCTGTTGAATTGAGTATTATGAATCTGAAATTGTTTGCTGCATATCGCATAATCAACTCATGGATACTCGTGGTGACATTGGAGTATCTAGGTCACATTAGAGTTGGTTGATGTGTATCATATGGTGTTAATTTAGTATGAACTCTTAGATAGATCGATTGTAAAGGATGACTTGGTTTTATTTTAGTACAAACTCTTGGATAGATCGATCAGAAAGGATAACTTTGAGGTTGTTTCGTACCCTACAAACAATGTTGTCTTATGTTCTCCGCTTGATAAGAACTTTGGAGTGATTATTCATCGCACGTTGAGGGATGGTTATATGATCCAATTATATTAGTATTGTTGAGAGATTGCACTAATGAAAGTATGGCCCTAGGCCTCATTTTCAAGCATTGAAATACCGTTTATGCTCACTTTTGTTACTTGCTACTTGCTGTTTTTTTGTTCCTATTACAAAAATCAATATCTACTATCATTACTACACTTGTATCACCATCTCTTCGACGAACTAGTGCACCTATACAATTTACTATTGTATTTGGTGTGTTGGGGACATAAGATACTTTTTATTATTTGGTTGCAAGGTTGTTTGAGAGAGACCATCTTCATCCTACGCCTCCCACGAATTGATAAACCTTAGGTCATCCACTTGAGGGGAATTTGCTACTGTCCGATAAAACTCTGCGCTTGGAGGCCCAACATGAGTCTACAAGAACAAGTTGTGTAGTAGACATCAGTGTGTATAGGTTACATCTTGCATTCTTTTCTAACTTGTACTACTTCTAATTTGTTGAAATGGCACTTATGACGAGACAGTTTTAACTTGGTAGAGTGATGTTAGTTGCATATTTCATATTGTGTCTAGCTTTTATTGCTTCTAATTTGTTGAAATGCCTTCTGCTTAGTTTACACATCATAGCTGTGAATATGCAATGTTGTCCTTTTTTTCTTACACATTCAATCGTCCTATCATGCGCACACCTTACATGAAAGTAGTGCTCGTCAGCATCCTGCATCAATGAGTTCTAGAAAGCGATTTTTTATTCATTTTTCTTGTGGGTTTGACTTGACAAGGCAGTAATATTAAGTAAGAGGAAGGAATAAACTAAGGCAGGGACTGATGGCGGTCTTCCGGTGGAACCGGCATCCCAGGTGCTTTATCTAGCTTGGCAGTGTGATATTTGCTTGTGATTGCTTGTATCTGCGTTGGGAATTCCCCGAAGAGGAAAGGATGATGCAACACATCAATGGTAAGTATTTCCCTTAGTTATGAAACCAAGGTTATCAATCCAGTAGGAGAACCAAGCAACACTAAGTAAACAACACCTGAACACAAACCACGAAAACTTGCAACCCAACGCGTAAGAGGGATTATCAATCCCTCCTCGGTATTGAGATATATTAAATTGTATGAGATTGGATAAATAGATCTAGCAAAAACACAAAATAAAATAAATAAATAAAAAGTGCAGCAGGTTTTTTGGGGGGTTTTGGAATAATAGATATGAAAACAATATGATAGGAAATAGATGATGTTGCTTGAACTACATCGGTATTTCCCCAAAGAGGAAGGGATGATGCATCACAACTATGGTAGGTATTTCCCTTAGTTATGAAACCAAGGTACCAAACCAGTAGGAGAACCAAGCAACACTATGTAAACGGTACCTGTAAACAAAGAAAAAATACTTGCAACCCGACGTGTTAAAGGGGTTGTCAATCCCTTTCGGGTAACTGTGCCAAAAATTGTCAAGTTCACGGGATAAAGTTTTGGTAGATTGATAGATGCAAATATAGATCTGAAAATAAAAGTGGCAAATAAATAAAATTCAGCGAGGTATTTTTGGGTTTTTGATAATATAGATCTGAAAATAAAAGTGGCAAATAAATAAAAAGCCAAATAGCAATACAGATGTGAAAATATGTGATGAGAAAATAGACCCAGGGGCCGTAGATTTCACTAGTGGCTTCTCTCGAGAAAATAGCATATGGTGGGTAAAAAAATTACTGTTGGGAAATTGATACAACTTCAAATAATTATGACGTTATCCAGGCAATGATCATTATATAGGCATCACGTCCAAGATTAGTAGACCGACTCCTGCCTGCATCTACTACTATTACTCCACACATCGGCCGCTATCCAGCATGCATCTAATGTATTAAGTTCATGGAGAAACGGAGTAATGCAATAAGAACGATGACATGATGTAGACAAGATCTATTCATGTGGGAATAGACCCCATCTTGTTATCCTTAATGGGAACGATCAATAGGTGTCTTGCTGCCCATTCTGTCACTGGGGAAGAACACCGCACGACCGAACCCATCACAAAGCACCTCTTCCCATGGCAAGAAGAATCGATCTAGTCGGCCTAACTAAACCAAAGATTCAAAGAAGAAATACGAGGCTATAAGTAATCATGCATATAAGAGATCAAAAGAAGACTCAAATAACTTTCATGGATAAAATATATCTGATCATAAACTCAAACTTCATCGGATCCCAACAAACACACCGCAAAAAGAGTTACATAAAATAGATCTCCAAGAGACCATTGTATTGAGAATCAAAAGAGAGAGGAAGCCATCTAGCTACTAACTACGGACCTATAGGTCTACAATCAACTACTCACACATCATGGGGGAGGCACCAATGAGGATGATGAACCCCTACATGATGGTGTCTAGATTGGATCTGGTGTTTCTGGAACTTGGGGCAGCTGGAATTGTGTTTCGTTGACTCCCATAGGATTTTGGATTTTCGGGGTATTTATAGAGCAAAGAGGCGGGACGGGAGGCGGCCGAGGTGGGCACAACCCGCGAGGGCATGCCTGGGACCACATGCATGCCCAGGTGGGTTGTGCTCCCCTTGGTGCCCCCCTCTGGTACTTCTTTGGCCCAACATGTGTCTTCTGGTCCAGAAAAAATCTACACAAAGTTTTGCTGCGTTTGGTATTGATTTTCTGCAAAGTAAATAACAAGCAAAACAACATCAACTGGCACTAGCACTATGTCAATAGGTTAGTCCCAAAAAATGATATAAAGTTGCTACAAAATGATTGTAAAACATCCAAGAATGATAATATAACAACATGGAACAAGCAAAAATTATAGATAAGTTGGAGACGTATCAATAGAGCTGGGGGTCGTAGATTTCACTAGAGGCTTCTCTCAAGAAAATATCATACGGTGGGTAAACAAATTACTGTTGGGCAATTGATAGAAAAGCAAATAATCATGCCGATATCCAAGGCAATGATCATGTATATAGGCATCACGTCCAAGATTAGTAGACCAAAACTATTCTGCATCTACTACTTTTACTCCACACATCGACCGCTATCCAGTATGCATTTAGTGTATTAAGTTCATGGGAAAACGGAGTAATGCAATAAGAACGATGACATGATGTAGACAAGATCTATTCATGTAGGAATATACCCCATCATTTTATCCTCAATGGAAACGATACATGTGTGTCATGTCTCCTTCTGTCACTGAGTTTGAGCACCGCAAGATTGGACCCATTACAAAGCACCTCTTCCCATGGCAAGAAAATCAATCTAGTTGGCCAAACCAAACCAAAGTTTTGGAGAAGAAATACGAGGTTATAACAGTGACGCATAAGAGAGTTCAACAAAGACTCAAATAATATTCATGTATAGAGTTGATCATAAACTCACAATTCATCGGATCCAAACAAACACACCGCAAAAGGTCATTACATCAAATAGATCTCCAAGAACATCGAGGAGAACATTGTATTGAAGTTCAAAAAGAGAGAAGAAGCCATCTAGCTACTGCCTACGGACCCGAAGGTCTGTGGTGAACTACTCACGCATCATCGGAGGGACAAGGGTGATGATGAAGAACCCCTCCGTGATCGTTGACCCCTCCGACAGAGTGCTGGAGAAGGCCTCTAGATTGTATCTCGTGATTCTCGAACTTGCGGCGGCTGGAATTGTGTTTTGTCGACTCCCCTAGGTTTCTGGAATATTTGGTTATTTATAGAGCTGGGAGGTGGTGGAGGGGGTGCCTGTGGGCCCCACTAGCCACCAGGGTGCGACTAGGGGACCTGGTGTGCCCTGGTGCCTAGTGGACCCCTTAGGGCCCCTCTGGTGCACATCTTGGGCCTCCTGGGTGTCTTTTGGGAAGAAAAAAAATCTCCAAAAAGTTTTGCTGCATTTGGACTTCATTTGATATGGATATTCTACGAAGTAAAAAATAAACAGAAAACAACAACTGGCATTGGGCACTATGTCAATAGGTTAGCCCCACAAAATGATATGAAGTTGCTAGTAAATGAATATAAAACATCCAACAATGATACTTTAATATCATGGAACAATAAAAAAATTATACATATGTTGGAGACGTATCAGCTTGCATGTTGCATATGGTGTCTAGCTTGTATTGCTTCTAATTTTATTAAATTACATCTGCTTAGTTTACACATTATACATGTTTATATGGCATGTCTTCCTTTTTGCATATACTACATCTCTGTATTACATGTTCTAACATCAAAGTACCGTTCGTGTCTATCCTGCATCAGTTACTTATGACAAGACACCTTTTACTTGGTAGTGTGATGTTGTTTGCATCTTGCATACGATTTATTTCTTGTACTGCTTCACATTTGTTTAAATGCCAGTTATGATGAGATACTCTTAACTTGGCAGAGTGATATTTGTAGCATCTTTCATATGGTGTCTACCTTCCATTGCATTGCTTCTAATTTATTGAAATGCCTTCTGCTTAGTTTACACATCATAGGTCTAATTATCTCAGTCCGTCCTATTTTTCGTACATATTACATCCTACTATCATGCGGTCGTCTAACATCAAAGTTCAGTTCGTCTGTATCACGCATCTATTAGTTCTGAACAACTACATTTTTATTCCATTTTCTTGTGGGCTTGACTTGACATGGCAAAGAAAAAGAGGAAGGAGCACAAAATGGTAGGGGATGGTGTTAGTACTCGCGATGCAGAGAAACGGAAGCGGAAGACGTATGCAGATTCTGCTAGTACTTTTAGTGCAATAGAAGGTCGAAGTCCACCGGATAATTATACAAACATGATATCCCCTGCTACACCACCTGCAAAACAATCCAAAGGCAAGCGAAAAGCTGGCACCAAACAAGCAATGACAGCCCTAGTTGTTGCAACACCTTCTTCCAAAGTACCAACATCTGCAAGAGTTACTTGTTTGTCAACTCAGCTCGCGGCAAGTTCCCAAGCTCCCTTGCCACCTGACACTACTTCTGAAGCACTCTTGACACAAGAGGAGTTGGCAAGATCAGATGAACCTTGTGAGCTTCAACATCAAGATGGTAGTTGCTCAAGTCAAGTTATAGTTGCATGTTTCTTTATATGTAGTCTCATAGCTTGATGTACACTAACACTTCCCATGTTGCTTGTTGAACTAGCACCTAGGCGCAAGAGGAAACATATATCAGGGATAATGCTTGACAGGTTGACTAAATCTAGAGGAGAAAGAATGGAGATCCATTTTGAGGCAGGTTTAAAAAGGCCACATGATGCTACAGAGTGAGCCAAGTTAGTATCAGAGGCATCCGTTGCTATTAGGTGTCATGCATGTATCCTCCCAACATGGATTCAGTACGGGTATGACAAAGACGAAACCCAGTTTAACACCTTCCTCGACCATTTATCTATAAGTATGATTATGTATGGAAATTAGTAATATCATCTTGCTTTGTCCCATACTTTCTAGGTTGCTGGTAATGAGACTCCCATAATTTTCAAAAGATGAGGTTCAAGTTGGATTGCCAAGATGATGCAACTAGACAAGCATGCACCAATGTTTTCAAGTCTTCTCCCCGGTAACGGTGCCAGAAAAGGTCTTGATAACCCACAAGTATAGGGGATCAGTTGTAGCCTTTCTCGATAAATAAGAGTGTCGAACCCAATGAGGAGCTAAAGGTAGAATTTATATTCCCTTCAAGTTCTATCGACCACCTATACAACTCTACACACGCTCAATGTTCGCTTTACCTAGAACAAGTATGAAACTAGAAGTACTTTGTAGATGTTGTAGGATAGGTTTGCAAGATAATAATGAGGACATAAATAAAAACTAGGGGCTGTTTAGATAAATAATCAATTAAGTTAGTATAGCGAGTGTGGAAAAGTGGTGGTAGGAGTTGCAGAATTGTCCATAAGCTATTGACTACGTTACTAGCTAGACCGATAGCAAGTTTTATGTGGGAAAGGCCACTGCTAGCATGTCATCCCTTACTTGGAATTCTATGCACTTATGATTGGAACTATTAGCAAGCATCCGCAACTACTAACATTCATTAAGGTAAAACCCAACCATAGCATTAAGATATATTGGTCCCCCTTCAATCCCGTATGCATCAATTTCCATGCTAGGCTGAAGCTGCTATCACCCTTGCCCTCCAATACATATTCCTGTCAACATACAAGTAAACTATGGTGTGACCCACATGCGCGCTCATAGAATGGACACCAAAGGACAACAACATAACCACAAGCAAATTACACCAATCATAGCAATTCCACCAATCGCCGATAGGAAAACAAAAATCTACTCAAGCATCACAGGATGGCAACACATCATTGGATAATAATATGAAGCATAAAGCACCATGTTCAAGTAGAGGGTACAATGGGTTGCGCGAGAGTGGACCACTGTAGATAGATGGAAGAAGGTGATGGAGGTGTTGGCGAAGATGACGAAGTTTTTGTAGTAGATCGCCGTCACACCATGATTGCCCCAGTGGCGTTCCGGTGCCACCGGGAGAGAGCCCCCTCCTCCTTCTTCTTCCTTGAACCCCCTAGATGGGAGGAGGGGTTTTCCTCTGGTCCATGGCCTCCATGGCGGCGGAGGGGCAGGAGCCCTCTGAGAAAGGATCTCTCTCTCTCTCTCTCTATTTCCTTTTGTTTCTGCGTTCCCCGATTCTGGCCTTTCACCGTTTCTTAAATTTCCGGAGATCCATAACTCCGATTGGGATGAAATTTTAACATGATTTTTATCCGGATATTATCTTACTTGCGGAAGAAGAAGGGCACCAACCGCCTTACGGGGTGGCTACAAGCCTGCCAAGCACGCCCTGGGTAGGGGGGTGCGCCCCTAGGGCCTGTGGGGCCCCGAGTATCGTCTCGCGTTGATTCTTGTTCCCAAAAAATCACATATATTCCAAAAAATCTCTGTAAGTTTTTATTGCGTTTGGACTCCATTTGATATGGGTATTCTGTGAAACAAAAAACATGCAAAAAATAGGAACTAGCACTGGGCACTGCATCAATATGTTAGTCCCAAAAATAATATAAAAAGTTGCCAAAAGTATATGAAAGTTGTAGAATATTGGCATGAAACAATCAAAAAGTATCAACATCCCCAATCTTAATTATTGCTCGTCCTCGCGTAGGTAAATGATAAAAAAGATAATTTTTGATGTGGAATGCTACCTAGCATAATCTTGATAATATAATCTAATCATGGCATGAATAGTAAGACATGAGTGATTCAAAGAAATAGTCTGTCATTTGACATTAAGACAATAATACTTCAAGCATACTAATAAAGCAATCATGTCTTCTCAAAATATCATGGATAAAATAAAGTTATCCCTACAAAATCATATAGTCTGGCTATGATCCATCTTCACCACATAAAGTATTTCATCGTGCACAACCCCGATGACAAGCCAAGCAATTGTTTCGTACTTTTAATGTTCTCAAGATTTTTCAACTTTCACGCAATACATGAGCGTGAGCCATGGATATAGCACTATAGGTGGACTAGAAGGTGGTTATGAGGAGAAGACAAAAGAGGAGAAAGTCTCACTCAACTAGGAAAATTAATAGGCTATGGAGATGCCCATCAATTGATATCGATGCAAGTGAGTAGGGATTTCCATGCAACGGATGCACTAGAGCTATAAGTGTATGAAATCTCAAAAGAAAACTAAGTGGGTGTGCATCAAACTTACTTGCTCACGAAGACCTAGGGCAATTTGAGGAAGCCCATCATTGGATATGCAAGCCAAGTTCCATAACAAAAAATTCCCACTAGTAATATATGAAAGTGACAACTTAGGAGACTCTCTAACATGAAGAACATGGTGCTACTTTGAAGCACAAGTGTGGAAAAAGGATAGTAGCATTGCCACTTCTCTCTTTTTCTCTCATTTTTTTATTTTGGGCTCTTTTGGCTCTATTTTTTGTTTGGGCTCTTTGGCCTCTTTTTTTATTTTTTATTTTTTTCGTCTGGAGCCTCATCCCGACTTGTGGGGGAATCACAGTCTCCAGCGTACTTTCCTCATTGGGGAAATGCTCTAATAACGATGTTCATCACACTTCTATTTACTTACAACTCAATATCTAGAACAATATGACTCTATATGAATGCCTCTAGCAGTGTACCAGGATGTGCAATGATCTAGCATAGCAAAGATATCAAAAAAATGCACAAGCCATGAAAATACCTGATAACCCACAAGTATAGGGGATCGTTTGTAGCCTTCTTCGATAAATAAGAGTGTCGAACCCAACGAGGAGCTAAAGGTAGAACAAATATTCCCTCAAGTTTTATCAACCACCGATACAACTCTACGCACACTTAATGTTTGCTTTACCTAAATCAAGTATGAAAACTATTTTGCAAGAATAAAACTACGAGTACTTTGTGAGAATAAAACTACAAATAAATTGCGAGATAATAGAAGTGGATAGATTTTGTCAAAAAAGTCATTTGTCCCTAGGCAATCGATAACTAGACCAGTAATCATTCATGCAATTTTACATGAGGGAGAGGCATGAGCTAACAGACTTTCTCTACTTGGATCATATGCACTTATTATTGGAACTCTAGCAAGAATTCGTAACTACTAAAGCTCATTAAGGTCGTAAAACACAACCATAGCATTAAGTATCAAGTCCTCTTTACTCCCATGCACCATACCCCCTTACTCGGGTTTAAGCCTCTGTCACTCTAGCAACCCATCGTAAGAGAACCATGAACATATTGCAACACCCTACAGTGGGACCCCTCATGTTTGTGCGAGACGAAGGGCACCGTAGGACAACACCATAAATAAAATATACACTCATACCAACCAACATCATGATTAGCCCACAAGACAAAACATATCTACTCAAACATCATAGGATAACCACATATCATTGGGAAATGATATATAGAATTGAGCACCATGTTAAGTAGAGATTACAATGGGGAAAAGAGGTGCTACACCGCTGCATAGAGGGGGAGAAAGTTGGTGTTGACGGTAGCAAGATTGTTGATGTAGATCGCCGTCATGATCCTAGCCCCGGCGGCACTCCGGCGCCACCGGGAGAGAGGCGGAGAGAGCCCCCTCCTTCTTCTTCTTCTTCTTCCTTGGCCTCCCCCCTAGATGGGAGGAGAGTTCCCCCTCTGGTCCATGGCCTCCATGGTGGTGGAGGGGCGAGAGCCCCTCCGAGATTGGATCTCCCTCTCTGTTCTCTTCTGTTTAGTGTTCCCCAGATCTGGCCTAAAACCGTTTCTTATATTCCGGGAGATCCGTAACTCTGATTGCACTGAGATTTTAACATGATTTTTCTGGATATAAGCTTCCTTGCACCCGAAGTAGAGCTCCAACCGACGTTCGAGGTGACCACAACCCACCACGGCGCGCCAGGGCCCTGGGCGTGCCCTAGTGTCTTGTGGGGGCTGTGGGCCTCCGTTTACGTTGATTCCAACTCCCAAAAATCACATATATTCCAAAATAATTCTCCGTAAATTTTTATTTCGTTTGGACTTCATTTGATATGGATTTTCTACGAAACAAAAAACATGCAAAAACAGGAACTGGCACTGGGCACTGGATCAATAGGTTAGTCCAACAAATCATATAAGTTGTTTCCAAAAATATGTGAAAGTTGTATAATATTGGCATGGAACAATAAAAAATTATAGATACGACAGAGATGTATTAGCACCCCCAAGCTTAATTCTTGCTCGTCCTCGAGCAGGTAAATGATAAAAAGATAATTTTTGATGTGGAATGCTACCTAGCATAATTTTGATCATATGTCTAGTCATGGCATGAATATTAAGACACGAGTGATTCAAAGCAATAGTCTATAATTTGACATAAAGACATCAATACTCAGGTATCCCAACAAACAATCATGTCTTTCAAAATAATGATGCTAAAGAACGTTATCCCTACAAAATCATATAGTCTTGTCATGCTCTGTCTTCTTAACATAAAGTATAAATCATGTACTACCCCGGTGTCAGTCAAGTAATTGGTTCATACTTTTTAACACGCTTCAGCATTTTCACTCTCACACAATACATGAGTGCAAGCCATGGATATAACACTATGGGTGGAACAAAACACGGTGGTAGAGATTAATTTGGAGAAGACAAAAAGAAAGTTAGTCTCACATCGAAGAAACAAATTAATAGCTATGGAGATTCCCATCAATTGATATCAATGAGAGGAGTAGGGATTGCCATGCAACGAATGCACTAAGAGCTATAAGTGTATGAAAGCTCAATATGAAACTAAGTGGGTATGCATCAAACTCTACTACGAAAAATTCCCAATAGTATATGAAAGTGACAACATAGGAGACTCTCTATATGAAAAACATGGTGCTATTTTGAAGCACAAGTGTAGAATTAGCATGCCCCTTCTTCTTCTTCTTTTATTTTTTCTCTTTTTATTTTTCTCTTCCTTTTTTCTTTTTAGTCCGGAGTCTCATCCTAACTTGTGGGGGAATCATAGTCTCCATCATCCTTTCATCACAGGGACAATGCTCTAATAATGAATAATGATGATCATCACACTTCTATTTACTTATAGCTCATAAGAAATAAAAAATTACAACTCGATACCTAGAACAAAGTATGACTCTATATGAATGCCTCTGGCAGTGTACCAGGATGTGCAATGATCTAGCATAACAACGATATCAAAAAACGGACAAGCAAGAGAAATATCATGCTAGCTATCTTACGATCAGGCAAATCAATATGACAATGAATGCTCATGTCATCAAAATGGAAGCGGTGGAAGTTGCATGGCAATATATCTCGGAATGGCTATGGAAGGGCCATGATAGGTAGATATGGTGGCTGTTTTGAGGAAGATATAATAAGGCTTATGTGTAATAGAGAGTATCATATCACACGGTTGTAGGAGATATGCCCTAGAGGCAATAATAAATGCTATTATTTATCTCCAAGTTCATAATTATGTTTATGTTCCATGCTATAACTGCTGTGGTTCCCGAGCCCGTATATCCATAAAGGCTCTAGGGAAAAACCCATGTGCACGTGTGGAATAATAAACGGTAAAATGTATTCCTAGTCATGCCTCTAAGACTAGCTCAAGTGTTGCATGATGATTATGTTTTCCCAATCATGGGCATGTCTATGCCAGCAACTTTGAGGGCACAATGTTAAGAGAACATTTATGTTGAATCGACCCGGATTGATGTTATGCTATGAGATTCATTCATCACAAGTTAATGGTAAATAACACAGAGATGGTTAACATTTGCATGATTCCTTAGACCATGAGAGTATTGAGTTTCTTCATGCTTACTTCATGACCTTTGGGGTTTGTTAAACGTCATCCGTAAATGGGTGGCTATTACGGCGGCTTACGGGTTCATGGAAAAGTATGTCAAGTAACTTGATAGCTCAAGATTGGGATTTGCACCTCCGACGATGGAGAGATATCTCTGGGCCCTCTCGGTGTTATGGTATCCATCATCGTCTGGCCAGGCACAGTTTGATTTGATCATAGGGATGCCGGAACACGGAAATGAGAAAAAAGAACAATACCGGTAACGAGGTAACTAGCATAGTGGACAAGTTGTTGATCCATGGGAATGCCAACATGTCTCACCTCGGGTATTTGTAACATATCGCGAAGCAACAGGAATAGCACACGGCAACTCGAGGTTCACTCGAATATTCATTCGTGTGGGTATAGGGGTCAATATGGGTGTCCACGGCTCCGATGTTGATCATTGATCGGAAGGGGCTCCGAGTCATGTCTATACTTCACCGAACCTATAGGGTCACACGCTTAAGGGTCATATATCTGTTGAATACTAGACAAGGAGTCTGAGAAAAAATCACCGAAAAAGTTTCGGACACCGGAAAATTTTCGGACAGCGGAAAATGTTCCGCACAGAGAGGTCATCGGATGAGTTTCGATGAAGCTGAAAAGTTGTTTCAGGGGATACCATTAAGTCAAATTGGTTTCGGCACATGCCTGATAATTCTTGGAGGGTGCCAGAATCATTCTGGAAGCATTTTGGAATTTTCCGGGATAATAAGCGGATATGCTCTGGAGCTGCCGGAACCACTTCAGATGCTTTTCGCAGATGAAAATCACTAAACCGGAATTATTTCGGAACGCGTTTAAAATAATTTTGGTGGGTGTTGGAAATGTTCTAAGCCCACATAAATATTTTCAATTCGAACGGACGCTGAAAAATGTCGTCGTGAATAGTGAAATGCACTGATTGGTTGCTTTTTGGGAAAATATCTAAAAGGGATCTTTCCAAAAGATCTAGGGATGACATGGATGGATTGGGAGGCCCTCATGGGGCCCCCCAAGGGGTGTGGCCGGCCACACTTGGGGCTCCACCTTGGATCCCCTCTTGTTCCTTGGTTTTCACTCTTATGCCCTTGAGGAAGGACTTCATTCATGTGCATTTTGGGTTTTTGTGTTAAACTACCCTACCCATTGGGATTTCCTATAAATAGAGGTGGAGGGGCAGCCCTCCACACTCATCCCTTTGCTCTCATACAAGTGCCATGCAATGATCTGGCTTCTTCTCTCCCTCCCAGCGAAATAGTTTCGTAGAGCCGAAAGGCTGTCTGGGTTCCGGCAGGAACTAGTTCTGGACGGCGAAGCCCTGCCGGATAGATGACACCGTATGTGTGCAACTCTGTAGAGAGATCGTAGTTTCGGTATTATTTCATGAGTGCCTCCCGAAGGGCTGTCCGTATGACCGTCCGAGTTTTGAAGGTCCTCCTGAAGGGTTGTTCGAGTGACCGTTCGAGTTTCGAAGGTCCTCCCGAAGGGCTGTCCGCGACACCGTCCGGGGGGGCTGTTCGACCAGGGCTGTCTGAGGAGCAGATGAGGGTATACATCCTCGCAGTTGGGAGGTTGTAAATCCTAGCTGCGGGGATCTGCACCGCCGATCGTCATCGACTCTACTTCCCGCTGCGCTACGAGTCGGTAATGAAAAGGATCAAACCATGTATGCAGTCTCCATAGTGGTCCTGGGCTGGTGCGTAGGTTGGAAATTTTTTGTTTTCTGCTGCGTTCCCCTACAGTGGTATCAGAGCCATGCTATGCATAGATGCATGTTGCGATCTAGAATACATGGAGATGTATGGGTGTTGCACAATATAATTAGGTAGTAGATGAGTTCTATTACTGAAAATTATTTGTGCGGGTAGCAGATGAAATCTATTACCCGATGTTCTTGTTGCTTCCCTTAAGTTTGCGTAGTCCTGATCTTGACAGCATTGTGGAATTTGAAAAAGTTCTGGCAATCCACGATCCTTTCATGCTGCTCCTGAGCATGCTGATTGATAGATCAACGAAGTGCTAATAGTTCTTTGGGTTCCACTTTAGTAAAAGAAAGATGGATGTTTCATAGACTAAAGGGCAATGCAGATATGATCTGCACGGGGGTCATGCATATGACGAAGTTCACTGTGGGGCTCGAGATTTTATTATCTCGTGTTTCATACACCCCGATAAGTTAATCTAGCGCTTGAATTATCATACTTGATGATGGACGTTGGTAACTTCGGTTTGTTTCGAAACCTTAGAAGCCACGTAAAACAAGTTTTTGCATGAACCGATTAGAGATGTCTAACTTGGTTTTGCAGGAGGGTTTGCATGTGCATATGATGTGGTATAGCAGTGCTCATAATAATTTGATTATGTATGAGATGTCTATATGATGTAAATTGATTAACATGACCTGCATGTCATGATTTGACATGATGGCTGGAGCCATATGATTGCACTTCAAATGACCTGCGTGTCAACCTTGTGTAATGCATTATTTTATTAGCTATAGAGATAGCAATATTATCTAGTGCATCGACAAGGTGGTGGCAATCTTCGCGAAGGTGAACACCGACGCGAATGCCAAAGACGAAGAAATGAAAGACTTCTCCATCAGACAGGGCTATACCATATCATGTTATTATGAATTGCCTGAGATGTTTATCCCTTTTGATGCACCCTTTTTGATTGCGCAGTAGTTGCTTTTTATTAGGGTGATCTCTCACAAAAATATCAAGTAGTTAGTGTTCTCCCAAGTATAGCACCGTCACGGCACCTAACTTTTCGGGGTGCGTCGTGTCACACGGGTACGAACTATTAGGGATGTGTGAGGCGGGTGAGTTGAGACCTCGCAGCTAGATCACTTGGTTGACTTGACGTTTAGGCATGACCGTCATGAGCTCGGAACACTCGCATCGAAAGATGAACAAGAGTCACATAGAGATGTGATTGGCAAGTTGGCCTACCGGTTGAGATTTTCGTCATCAGTGGTGTTACACCAATGGCGAACAATTGAAATACGGATCTTGAATCACTCACAATCAATTATGAGAGATATTGATTTGAGTGGGAGCATGCTATAGAATTAACTTGTTTAAAATTTTAGTGCAATTAATTATGGACACTGTCTAAGTGCTATATGCATAATAGTTGTAGAATAATGGCTCGCGTTTCCACCTTCCCTGTTAAAATTGAATAGCTATTAAATATCTGGTTAAATCTTTACGGTTGGTAACGTAATGTGAGGATTGTCCTCAAAAGTGTCGAGAAGGACTTTGTCCTATCGCATACTTTCGGTATTCTCTCGCTTATGCTATGGATCATGTGACTCTCGTCCTTCGATCCAAAAGCTAGAATTCCTTTTCAGTCAAGTGCAATATGTTTGCTTCCATGAGACCCGAACTTCGAAAGTTTGGATAGTTATGTGATATTCATGGAATCTGAAAATCATTTTTAGAGACAGACAAAGGCTAAAAGATATGAGATATCCAAAGAAATGTTTGTTTGCAAACTATTAGTAAAGGAGTTTACTATGCATTAGAATGATAAGAGAGGAATCCAGAAGAACGCCTGTCATATGATGAAAGGTGAATAAAACAACAACTTAAAGAGAAAGGAAGTGTCCGAAGGGTGTTAGTGAAACTTTCACGCCTAGGAAGTCCGAGGCTAACGCCACTCTTAGGTTGAGTGCTTCTTCTGAGAGTAGGAGAAATACTGAAAGTTAAACTGTTAGAAGTATAAAGGCAAAAAGAATGAAGACTGGAATATCCAGCTCATATGTATGAATGTCATACGAGTTATTGATGTATAGAAGGCTAGTCAGAAGAAATAGTTCTTGGGAATTATGATTAAACTTGTTAATCACTAATTCTTGGGTATTGTGAGTTTATCACAAAGATACTCGCTCAATTGCATTCTGTTGCGAATCCATGCAAGAACTACTACCGCCTGAAAGACCGGCCAGGAATGAGGTTTAGATACACACATGGAACATAGTAAATGTTACTATATCTTCCATCGGTGTATTACCCTATGTATTTAGTTTCATAAAACATTTTAGAGTTTTATACACTCTAGCCCATTGCATAAAGTATCTTGCATGAAGGTTGTTCATAAGAGAACTTTTGATGTTTGATGTTATGAATAACAGAAGAGCCATACTCTCATTGTGAATGAGATGTATGTTATGAATAATGATATTAATATATTACCTCTATGTTTACTTTCATAATTCATTTTAGAGTTTCTTACACTCTAGCCCATTGCACAATGTTTGTTGCAAAAGAGTTGTTCATAAAAACAACAATTGTTGTTAAGTATTATGAATAACATGAAGGGCCATGCTTCCATCCAAGATGGGATGTATGTTATGAATATTGATGGTAAAATGATACATCCATAACGCTGGTGCTAAATGTCGCAAGACTATGACAATACCACACATGTGTGGCACTGCATTTGGTCACATTGGAGAAACCCGCATGGAAAATTCCATTATGATGGATTTTGAAGTCGTTTGATTATGAATCATCTAACACTTGCAACTTTCCTCCGAAAAGTGAAGTGACTGAAATACCGTTCACATGCCATAAGGAACGAGCAACAAACTTATTGGTTATCATACATTTTGATGTGTGTAGTTCAATAAATGTTCTTGCAAGTGGTGGATTTATTTATCTTCAGAAATGACTCAAGTAGATATATGGATATTTACTTGATGAGACATAAATCTGGATCTATTGAAATCATTCGAGAGGTTTTCAAAAATGAAGTAGAAGTTATTGTAACAAGAAAATTATGTTTCTACAATTTGATTGCACAAAGGAATATTTGAGTTACATGTTTAGCGAATGTCTGATGAGTTGTGAAAGGGGTTTCATAACTTGCACCTCCCAGAACACCACTGCAAGTGAAAAGTCTGTGGATATGTAATCTAACCATTTATGACATGGTAAGGTCAAAGAAGACATAAATAAAATTTCCATTATCCCTTTTAAAGTGATGCTTTAGAGACTGCAGATTTTACACTGAAAAGAGCTACATCGGGTCTGTTGAAATGAAGCCATGGTATGGTACGCCCAACCATGTTATATATTTTCTTAACATTTGGAATATGGGGCTTGTGTAAAAGGTTACAAACCTATTCCAAATCAGACAAGTGCTACTTTGTAGGTTATACCAAAATGTTGGGTATTCTTCCCTCACTATACCGAGGCAAATATGGTTACCGCGAAACGGTGTAATTTTAAAGAGAATGGTTCTTTCAAAAAGGTGAGTGGGAGAATAGTGCAACTTGATGAGATAAATAGTATCTTCGTCATCAGATCAAAGGAAAGAGACATTGGAAGTAATTCCAGAGTTTCCTACTGTGATTGATATGGAAGTCTCTACAATAAAATGTATGAACTTCGGTCGAACTTGCAGCTGAACCACGTAGGCAAGGCTCGTGCAAACCTCTCAGGTGTGCAAACGAGATATTGTTGTTAGACAACATTATACCTATGATACACAAGGAAGCGTTGATGGGACCTGACTCCGGAATTGGCTAAATCCCAATACAACCCGAGTTAGTTTCCATATAAGTGATTCAAGATTAAAACCTTGATACACCTTTCGGAAGACTTAGAGTCTAACGAATATTTATGGAACTTAAAACTGATACGGATAAAAATGTTTTATCCATAAAGCTCGACTTGTTGAAATAACAAGTTCAAGAGTTGACTACGACGAGGTTGTTTTCATCGTAGCGATGCTTAAAGTCGGTTCGGGTTGAACTAGCAATTAATACATATTTCAATCATGAGATATGAAACATGGATGACAATAGGATTTCCATCTGATGGAAATGAAACCAAGGACTAGCATGTGTTACAGTCCAAGGCATTTTGTCTATCCAGAGAATGCTAGTAATGGTGCAAACTTCAGAGTTCCAGCGATGGACAGAAGAGAGCAAAATGGAGTTGGAATCTTCGTGCTTTAATGAAATGGTCAAAGGGGTTTGACTTCATCAATGGGTAACGAAGATGCTTGTAATTCAAGAAAGTAAGTGGGAGCGTAATAATATTTCTAAAAACCTTGTGTGCTTGACACATTGTTAATTGGAAATAAATTTCTTGACACGAATTAGGACTTCATTTGAAAATAGTTTTTCGATGAAGTGCTTAGGCTAAATAGCCTCAATATTAGGCATAATGATCTATGGAGATAGATTTACCTAATAGGGCTAAGAAATAAATACATATTGACAAGATGCTAAAACCGTTTAGCACTAAGAACGACAAGGAGTGATTCTTGCCGAAGTCACATGGAAAGAGTTTTGGCAAGAATCAGTGTCCCAAAACACTGATGAGCAAAATACATGATGCAGATTCCACACACTTTTGTGTTTGGATTAATCATGTATTCCATGGTATGTAAAACAACCAGATATGTCCGATACTCCCAAGGTGTTGCGGGTATGGATACTAAAGTGATCAAAGTACTCATCATGGGACAACAGTGAAAGATGTCATTAAGTACTAGAGTAAGTACTGATGATATGTTTTCTCGCAAGCAGAGATCGTGAAGAGTTCGTTGTAAAATGTTACATCGATACAACCTTCATCTTTTCTCCATGCGATTTTTGATTTAAGTTAAGGGTTTTGTGTAATACACAATATGGTGGCACGGTAGTTGGAAATTGTTCCCAACAGGATACTATGGCGAATTCTATAACAAATGACTAAGTATGTTGACGCTTTAGAAGCGACAAACAAGATGTTGAATCATATAGTTCATTCATGAACTTAGTATGGTTCCAAGATGGCTTTTGTCTATGGGACACTGCTGCAGGTAGTTTCTCCATAACTCAGTCTGAGGAATCCAGGTTCGGCCTGTGATTCACATACATAAAAGCCAAGTCCGCACAAAATATGAATTTTGTGAAAGCGTGAAAATGCGAGGATATGCAGAGATAGACACGGAGCTAAAGTTGTCGGATCCGTCGGACATCAGGCTATACCACAAGCGAAGCATATTTACACCGATGTGCCACAGGTGTGAAGTGCATTAGCATTAAACTAGATTATTGACTCTAGTGCAAGTGGGAGTCTGTAGGAGATATGCCCTAGAGGCAATAATAAATGCTATTATTTATCTCCAAGTTCATAATTATGTTTATGTTCCATGCTATAACTGGTGTGGTTCCCGAGCCCGTATATCCATAAAGGCTCTGGGGAAAACCCGTGTGCACGTGTGGAATAATAAACGGTAAAATGTATTCCTAGTCATGCCTCTAAGACTAGCTCAAGTGTTGCATGATGATTATGTTTTCCCAATCATGGGCATGTCTATGCCAGCAACTTTGATGGCACAATGTTAAGAGAACATTTGTGTTGAATCGACCCGGATTGATGTTATGCCATGAGATTCATTCATCACAAGTTAATGGTAAATAACACAGAGATGGTTAACGTTTGCATGATTCCTTAGACCATGAGAGTATTAAGTTTCTTCATGCTTGCTTCATGAACTTTGGGGTTTGTTAAACGTCATCCGTAAATGGGTGGCTATTACGGCGGCTTACGGGTTCATGGAAAAGTATGTCAAGTAACTTGATAGCTCAAGATTGGGATTTGCTCCTCCGACGATGGAGAGACATCTCTAGGCCCTCTCAGTGTTATGGTATCTGAGGGAGTCCTGGATTAGGGGGTGTCCGGATTGCCGGACTATAGCCTTTGGCCGGACTCCTGGACTGTGAAGATACAAGATTGAAGACTTCGTCCCGTGTCCGGATGGGACTTTCCTTGGCGTGGAAGGCAAGCTTGGCGATACGGATATGTAGATCTCCTACTATTGTAACCGACTCTGTGTAACCCTAACCCTCTTTGGTGCCTATATAAACCGGAGGGTTTTAGTCTGTAGGACGAACAACAATCCTACCATAGGCTAGCTCCATATCATGGTAGATCTACTCTTGTACTACCCATGTCATCAATATCAATCAAGCAGGAGTAGGGTTTTACCTCCATCGAGAGGGCCCGAACCTGGGTAAAAACATCGTGTCCCTTGTCTCCTGTTACCATCCGCCTAGACGCACAGTTCGGGACCCCCTACCCGAGATCCGCCGGTTTTGACACCGACATTGGTGCTTTCATTGAGAGTTCCTCTGTGTCGTCATCTTTAGGCCCGATGGATCCTCCGATCATCAACAACGAAGCGGTCCAGGGTGAGACTTTCTCCCTGGACAGATCTTCGTATTCGACGGCTTTGCACTGCGGGCCAATTCGCTTGGCCATCTGGAGCAGATTGAAAGCTACGCCCCTGGCCATCAGGTCAGATTTGGAAGTTTGAACTACACGGCTGACGTCCGCGGAGACTTGATCTTCGACGGTTCGAGCCACAGCCAAGCGCGCCGCACTGTCACGAAGGGCATGATCTAGCTCTGCCGCCGGACAGTGCCCTGGAGGCCGCACAAGTGTCCGCTCCGACCCTTAGCTCGGAGCTGACTGCGCCGATCGAGGACGGGTGGTTGGACACCGCCTCGAGGGCTGCTATCTCTACGGCGATTGAGCCGAACACCAACCCTGTCCTTCATGAAGCTCGTGACTCCAAGGTGCCGGACTCCTCTCCGGACTCTGAACCTTCCGCGCCCCTGCCAATCGAATCCGATTGGGCGCTGATCATGGAGTTCACTGCCACGGACATCTTTCAGCACTCGCCCTTTGGCAACATCCTGAATTCACTAAAGTCTCTCTCTTTATCACGAGAGCCCTGGCCAGATTATGGTCAGGAAGGTTGGGATGCGGACGACGAAGAAATTCAAAACCCACCCACCACCCACTTAGTAGCCACTGTCGATGATTTAACCGACATGCTCGACTTCGACTCCGAAGACATCGACGGTATGGACGACGATGCAGGAGACGACCAAGAACAAGCGCCTACATGGCACTGGAAGGCCACCTCGTCATACGACATTTACATGGTGGACACTCCAAAAGACGGGAATGGCGATGGAACAATAGAGGATGACCCCTCCAACAAACAGCCTAAGCGCCGGCGTCAGCGGCGCCGCTCTAAATCCTGCCACAGCAAAAACTGTGATTCCGGCACGAGAGATAATAACACCCCGGACAGTGCCAAAGACAACCCCCTCCGGCCGGATTCAGCAGAGGATGGAGAAGCCAGCCCCCATGAGAGAGCGGCAGACAGAGAGGTAGAGGACGATAATTACATGCCTCCCTCCGAAGATGAGGCAAGCCTCGACGACGACGAATTTGTCGTGCCTGAGGATCCCGTCGAACAAGAGCGTTTCAAACGCAGGCTTATGGCCATGGCAAGCAGCCTCAAGAAAAAGCAGCAACAGCTTAGAGCTGACCAAGACTTGCTAGTCGACAGATGGACTGAAGTCCTCGCGGCCGAAGAGTATGAACTCGAACGCCCCTCCAAGAGCTACCCAAAACACAGGCTGCTACCCCGATTAGAGGAGGAAGCACCTAAACCTACATCACCAACGCATGATACGGCCGACCGGCCACCTTGTGGCCGCGACAGAGAGGCCTCTCGGCCCTCCACTCAAGCCGCACCCCGGCGCCGCTCAAAAAATACCAAGGCGCGGGGAAATGCGCCAGACCTACAGGATATATTGGAGGATAAGGCAAGACAAACAAGATTCGCGTGGGCGCCCCACGATGCGTGATGATAACCGTCATGCCGGATATGGCAATTCCGGCCGGGCCGAACACAGTAGACAAAGCTCATTTGAGCTAGGTCGTGATATAGCCTAATACAGGGGCGCCGCACACCCACTATGCTTCACAGACGAAGTGATGGATCATCAAATCCCTGAGGGTTTCAAACCCGTAAACATTGAATCATACGATGGCACAACAGATCCCGCGGTCTGCATCGAGGACTACCTCTTTCATATCCACATGGCCCGCGGTGATGATCTACACGCCATCAAATACCTCCCACTCAAGCTTAAAGGGCCAGCTCGGCATTGGCTTAACAGCTTGCCAGCAGAATCCATTGGTTGTTGGGAAGACCTGGAAGCCGCATTCCTCGACAATTTCCAGGGCACTTATGTGCGACCACCAGACGCCGATGACCTAAGACACATCATTCAGCAGCCAGAAGAATCGGCCAGACAATTCTGGACACGGTTCCTAACCAAGAAAAATCAAATCGTCGACTGTCCGGATGCAGAGGCCCTTGCAGCCTTCAAACATAACATCCGCGACGAGTGGCTTGCCCGGCACCTAGGACAGGAAAAGCTGAAATCCATGGCAGTCCTGACAACACTCATGACCCGCTTTTGCGCGGGAGAGGACAGCTGGCTAGCTCATAGTAACAACATGACCAAGAGCCCTGGTAGTTCGGATACCAAGGACAACAACGGCAGGTCGTGTCGCAACAAGCACAAGCGCCGCATTAATGGAGATAATGCTGAAGATACGACAGTCAATGCCGGATTCAGAGGCTTTAAACCCTGTCAGCGAAAAAAGCCATTCAAAAGAAATACTCCGGGCCCGTCCAATTTGGACCGAATACTCGATCGCTCGTGCCAGATACACGGCACCCCCGAAAAGCCAGCCAATCACACCAACAGGGATTGTTGGGTGTTCAAGCAGACAGGCAAGTTAAATGCCGAAAACAATGACAAGGGGCTGCATAGCGACGACGAGGAGGAGCCCCGGCCGCCGAACAATAGAGGACAGAAGGGCTTCCCCCGACAAGTGCGGACGGTGAACATGATATACGCAACCCACATACCCAAAAGGGAGCGGAAGCGTGCACTAAGGGACGTATATGCGATGGAGCCAGTCGCCCCAAAGTTCAACCCTTGGTCCTCCTGCCCGATCACTTTTGATCGAAGGGATCACCCCACAAGCATCTGCCATGGTGGATTCGCCGCATTGGTTCTAGACCCAATCGTTGACGGATTTCACCTCACTAGAGTCCTAATGGATGGCGGCACCAGCCTGAACCTGCTTTATCAGGACACAGTGCGCAAGATGGGCATAGACCCCTCAAGGATTAAACCCACAAAAATGACCTTCAAAGGCATCATACCAGGTGTAGAGGCCAACTGTACAGGCTCAGTTACACTTGAAGTGGTCTTCGGATCACCGGATAACTTCCGAAGCGAGGAGTTAATCTTCGACATAGTCCCGTTCCGCAGCGGCTATCACGCACTGCTCGGATGAACCGCATTTGCAAAGTTCAATGCGGTGCCGCACTACGCATACCTCAAGCTCAAAATGCCAGGCCCTCGAGGAGTCATTACGGTCAACGGAAACACCGAACACTCTCTCCGAACGGAGGAGCATACGGCGGCCCTCGCGGCAGAAGTAGAAAGCAGCCTCTTAAGGCAATTTTCAAGTCCGGCTATTCAACGTCCGGACACCGTCAATCGCGCCCGGAGTAACCTACAACAAGACCGCCTGGCACGTTCCGAGCACGTGTAGCAATGCGGCCCCAACCCCAACCCTCGCAAAATTGCGAAACCAGTACTACGCGTACATAATTACGCTCTGGAAATACCATGGGCATAGGGGAAGGGGCATGACCACGGAAGGCCCAAAATGCGGCTCAACCGCACCAGGGGCTCCCAATTGTGTCATTCTTCTTTTTTCTCTTACTTTCAGGACTCCTTTCTCAAGAAGCCCTGTCCGGCACCAGAATTGCCGAACACACGATGCAACAGCCAGGGAAGCAGAAAGCTACGTCGAATGTCCAGGTGGTCTCTATAACGAGCAGTATACCTGTTTTACATATCATTCCGCAGCTCGCTCCTGGAGGGAGACATGTCAAATAGTCCTGTCCCTTTCTTATTGCACTATTTGTATCGTTCTGCTTTTACCGCAGCTTTTTTGAATAAACAATGCATAGCTTTTGCCTATTATTGCATTCCTTTTTTTATCTATATATGTTCACTTATGACATGTTGCATCCGTACGCTTTGGTACGGCCAAATACACCAGGGGCTTAAGTACCCCAAAATATGGTGTGATAAGTCCGAACACTTTCACAAGTGCGGCACCCCGAACTTATAGCATTATATGCATCGGCTCCGAATCATGTCTTGGGTCAATAGTTGGGTTTGCCCGGCTCCCATGTTTTGGTACTTTACATTCCGTTATATCGGCTAAGGTAGCGCTGGGAGAACCACTGCGATTGTGCCCCGGTTGAGCTGGGTTGAGCACCTCAGTGGAGAAAGCTAAAACTGACCGTCATGATAGGGCGAGAGCCGGTCGCTGTTCGAGAGGTTTTTCGAGTCCCTAAAGACTTATGCCACTTAGAGCGAGGAGCCGGCTTTGTCCGGACCAGGCGTGGATAGCGCCACGAATTCGGTCTTCCGAATACTAGGGGCTTCACCGAAATTTAAAATTATAGAATTCTATGGCTAAGTGGGAGTGTTCAAGCATTATAGTCCGGTTGCCTTGCTCGTTGTGTTGAGCGCCTCCCTCGAAGGACCCAAGAATGGGAAAAAGAGCGCTCAAGTTTATCCCGAACACCCTAGCACTCGTGGCATGGGGGCAGAAGCCGACGACTCGCCATCTCTCAAATTTAATAAACGGCCGCACAGAAGGTAATATTTTAAATTCACAAGCGTTGCTTAGCGCATATGAACAAGTTTTCAGCGTACAGGATAACAAAGGTGAGTTTAATCAAAAATTACATCTTTGGACATTCACACGCTATAAGGCGGGCACCCTTCAAGACGTTCTCATAATACATCTCGGGTTTGTGATACTCCCTGCCCGGTGGTGGAGCATCCGTCACAAGCTTCTCAGCGTCCATCTTGCCCCAGTGCACTTTAGCACGAGCAAGGGCCCTACGGGCACCTTCTATGCAGACGGAGCGCTTGATGACTTCAATCCATGGACAGGCGTCCACCAGCCACCTCACCAGCCCGAAGTAGCTCCCAGGCATGGCTTCCTTGGGCCATAGCCGAACTATGAGGCCCTACATGGCCTGTCCGGCCACCTTATGGAGCTCGACCAACTGCTTCAGCTGGTCGCTCAAGGGCACCGGGTGTCCGGCCTCAGCATACTGAGACCAAAACACCTTCTCCGTTGAGCTCCCCTCCTCGGCCCGGTAGAATGCGGCAGCGTCGGACACACTGCAGGGCAAATCTGCGAATGCTCCTGGAGAGCTCCGGATTCGGGTAAGTAACAAGTAATTCACTTTCACGTGCTTGCTTTGCATAAAGAATGCCTTACCCGCCGCTATCTTCTTTAATGCCTCAATTTCCTGGAGGGCTTTTTGGGCTTCGGCCTTAGCGGCTTTGGCGCTCTCAAGAGCCGAGGCAAGCTCAGACTCTCGAGTCTTTGAGTCACGCTCCACACTCTCGTGTTTTTCCACGAGAGCCTGGAGCTCTTGCCGCACCTCCGCCATCCGCGCCTCCTGCTTCTCTCGCTCGGTGCGTTCCGCGGCCGCATTGCTTTCGGCCTTGGACACCGCTTCCTTCAGGGTCGCCACCTCGTTCGTGGCCCCTGCAATTCTCACGTTATTCCTGTTATTTTTTGCAACCTCATCTTTTATATACTTCCATAAGGTATTACTTACCTTCCTTGTACTCGAGCTGCTTCTTGGCAAGGCTGAGCTCGTTCTTGGACCGCTCGAGGCTCTACTTCAATGCATTGACCTCCGCAGTCAGTGCGGCAGAGGTCAGCAGTGCAGCCTGCATTCCCATATTGACATGCTTATGTTAGACTCCTGCGTATATCTTTTTAGATCCTCAGTTTGTCTTTTCTTTCCGAACACCAAACTGAGCATCAGGGGCTACTGTCTATGCGGTAATATTTTTACATATCTTAACTACATACCTCAAAGCCTGTTAGAAGGCTGGCACAGGCTTCAGTCAGCCCGCTCTTGGCGGACTGAACTTTCTGGATCACCACACTCATAACAGTGCGGTGCTCCTCGTTGATGGAGGCGCCGTTAAGCACCTCCAGCAAATTATTCGGTGCCTTCGGATGGACGAAGGTCACCGGTGTCGCAGTCTTGCCCTTCTTACGAAGGGGTCGCCCGCTGGACTCCAGAACCACTGAAGGTTCCGGTGCAGAGTCCGGCCCAGGGCCGGACTCAGAACCCTTCGGGGTTTGATCCCCCTTGTGCTCGAAGTCCGTAAGGTTGCCTTGCGGCACCTTCGGGACCTCCTCCTGGATGGGCCCCTTTTGGGACCCCACCTCAGCGTCATCCGCAGCGCGAGGAGAGGAGACGGCCGGAAGTGAAGTGCTATTCACGTCCGACGAAGCCAGGGAGCCGCTTGTTGAAGTGTCGAGCCCGTCCTTGGGCGTGCTGCAGGGTTATATTCGGCGTTAGGAGATTCTATGCGACAAACGAAACACCATGAGTTATTCTGGTATCCGGACACTTACGATGTCACCAGGGGCTTAGTCCTCGGTGGCCACTCCTCTTCGCTGTCGTCGGTGTTGGTGGAGTAGTCCGGAGGGAGGGTCCTTCCCTTCTTAGACCCTTCGGCCTCCCCCGTTGGGGCGGCCTTCCTTTTCTTCTCTCCCCCCGCTGGGGGAGAGGCTTCTTTTTCCTCCTCCCCGTCTTCGTGGGAGGAGTCTGCCTCAGAGTCATCGGAGGATGAGTCCGATAACACCTGGCGCCGGGAACTCTTTCGAGTTCCCGTGGCCTTCTTCTTGGCCTTCTTCTCCGGCACCACGTGAGGTGCCGGAACCAGCAGCCCCGTCAATCAGGCGTCCATTGGGTCTTCTGGCAAGGGAGCCGGACAGTTAACCTACCCGGACGTCTTTTGCCAGGCCTGTCAAGGGTAAGGGAGTTTAGATCCCGCACAGAGTCAAACTATGGATAACAAGAGTCCCGTAAAGGGTAAAATAGCTTACCTCGCTGGCTTGACGCTGCGAGCTGTATCCGCGATCTTTGGTAGCGGATGCGGGAGCCTCGGTGCCCCTGAACAGCACCTTCCAGGAATCTTCGTACGTAGTGTCGAAGAGCCTGCTCAAGGTTTGGTGTTGTGCCGGATCAAACTCCCATAAGCTGAAGGCCCGTTGTTGGCACGGGAGGATCCGGCAGATGAGCATGACTTGGACTACGTTGACAAGCTTGAGCTTCTTGTTCACCAGGCTTTGGACGCAGGATTGAAGTCCGGTCAGCTCTTCCGAACTACCCCACGTCAAGCCCGTCTCCTTCCAGGAGGTGAGCCGTGTAGGGAAGCCAGATCGGAATTTGGGGGCCGCCACCCATTTAGGGTCGCACGGCTCGGTGATGTAGAACCACCCGATTGCCACCCCTTTATGGTCTCCACAAAAGAGCCCTCGAGCCATAGGACGTTGGGCATCCTACCCACCATGGCACCTCCGCACTCCGCCTGGCGGCCGCCCACTACCTTCGGTTTGACATTGAAGGTCTTCAGCCATAAGCCGAAGTGGGGCTGTATGCAGAGGAAGGCCTCGCACACGATGATGAACGCTGAGATGCCGAGGATGAAATTCGAGGCCAGATCGTGGAAATCCAGGCCGTAGTAGAACATGAGCCCCCGGACAAATGGGTGAAGAGGAAAACCTAGTCCACGGAGGAAGTGGGTGAGGAACACCACCCTCTCATGGGGCCCGGGGGTGGGGATGAGCTGCCCCTTGTCGGGGAGCCGATGCGCGATGTCGCTGGACAAGTATCCGGCCTTCCGCAACTTTTTGATGTGCCCCTCCGTGACGGAGGAGACCATCCACTTGCCTCGCCCTCCATACATGGCTGGGGAAGGTTGAGGCGAGATGTGCGGACTTGGGCGCTGGAGCTCGAGTGCGCGGAAATGGATGAGCAAAGGAGGAAGAAGGCGTGTGTGAAAAAGTGGATCCTTATCCCCTTATATGGACGGACGAAACTATGCGTCCCCACCAGCCTGGTAAAACTCGCTTATCTCCCAAGCGCCGTAATCAATGGCGCAGTTGGGTTACCCACGCCCGTGTTGATAAGAACCCTGGAATAAGGGACATGATCTCTGCTTTGACAAGACGTGCCAAGGAAACCGCCTTGCTAAACGCGCTGAGGTGGGACAGTAAAAACGATTCAAATAAAGGCTTGGCCATGGTGTGATGTCATACCATGAAGTACGTCAGCAAATTGAACTTGTGTAAATATTATTCTCTCTACAGTGGTATGTGGAACTTATTTTGCAGAGCCGGACACTATCCTTGTGTTCAAAATCTTCTATGAAGTATTTGGAGGAGGAACCCGCCTTGCAATGCCGAAGACAATATGCGCGCCCGACTCGTCGTCATTGAAGCCTGGTTCAGGGGCTACTGAGGGAGTCCTGGATTAGGGCGTGTCCGGATTGCCGGTCTATAGCCTTTGGCCAGACTCCTGGACTATGAAGATACAAGATTGAAGACTTCGTCCCGTGTCCGGATGGGACTTTCCTTGGCGTGGAAGGCAAGCTTGGTGATACAGATATGTAGATCTCCTACTATTGTAACTGACTCTGTGTAACCCTAACCCTCTTCGGTACCTATATAAACCGGAGGGTTTTAGTCCGTAGGACGAACAACAATCATACCATAGGCTAGCTTCTAGAGTTTAGCCTCTCTGATCTCATGGTAGATCTACTCTTGTACTACCCATATCATCAATATCAATCAAGCAGGAGTAGGGTTTTACCTCCATCGAGAGGGCCCGAACCTGGTAAAAACATCGTGTCCCTTGTCTCCTGTTACCATCCGCCTAGACGCATAGTTCGGGACCCCCTACCCGAGATCCGCCGGTTTTGACACCGACAGTATCCATCATCGTCTGGCCAGACACAGAGTGATTTGATCACAGGGATGCCGGAACACGTAAACGAGAAAAGAGAACAATACCAGTAACGAGGTAACTAGCATAGTGGACAAGTTGTTGATCCACGGGAATGCCAACATGTCTCACCTCGGGTATTTGTAAAATATCGCGAAGCAACAGGAATAGCACACGGCAACTCGAGGTTCACTCGAATATTCATTCGTGTGGGTATAGGGGTCAATATGGGTGTCCACGGCTCCGATGTCGATCATTGATCGGAAGGGGTTCCGGGTCATGTCTATACTTCACCGAACCTATAGGGTCACAAGCTTAAGGGTCACATATATGTTGAATACTAGACAAGGAGTCTGAGAGAAAATCACCGAAAAAGTTTCGGACACCGGAAAAGTTTTGGACAGCGGAAAAGGTTCCGCACAGAGAGGTCATCGGATGAGTTTCGATGAAACTGAAAAGTTGTTTCAGGGGATACCATTAAGTTAAATTGGTTTCGGCACATGCCTGATAATTCTTGGAGGGTGCCATAATCATTCTGGAAGCTTTCTGGAATTTTCCGGGATAATAACCGGATAAGCTCCGGAGCTGCCGGAACCACTTCAGATGCTTTTTGCAGATGAAAATCACTAAATCAGAATTATTTCAGAACATGTTGAAAATAATTTTGGTGGGTACTCGAAATGTTCTAAGCCCACATAAATATTTTCAATTCGAACGGACGCTGAAAAATGTCATCGTGAATAGTGAAATGCATTGATTGGTTGCTTTTTGGGAAAATATCTAAAAGGGATCTTTCCAAAAGATCTAGGGATGACATGGATGGATTGGGAGGCCCTCATGGGGGGCCCCAAGGGGTGTGGCCGGCCACACTTGGGGCTCCACCTCGGAGCCCCTCTTGTTCCTTGATTTTTACTCTTATGCCCTTGAGGAAGGAATTCATTCATGTGCATTTTGGGTTTTTGTGTTAAACTACCCTACCCCTTGGGATTTCCTATAAATAGAGGTGGAGGGGCAGCCCTCCACACTCATCCCTTTGCTCTCATACAAGTGCCATGCAATGATCTGGCTTCTTCTCTCCCTCCCAGCGAAATAGTTTCGTAGAGCCGAAAGGCTTTCTGGGTTCCGGCAGGAACTAGTTCTAGACGGCGAAGCCCTGCCGGAGAGATGACACGTATGTGTGCAACTCTGTAGAGATATCGTAGTTTTGGTCTTAGTTCGTGAGTGCCTCCCAAAGGGCTATCCGTGTGACCGTCCGAGTTTTGAAGGTCCTCCCGAAGGGCTGTCCGAGTGACCGTTCGAGTTTCGAAGGTCCTCCCGAAGGGCTATCCGCGACACCGTCCGGGGGGGCTGTTCGACCGCCTCCCGGAGGGCTGTCTGAGGAGTAGATGAGGGTATACATCCTCGCGGTTTGGAGGTTGTAAATCCTAGCTGCGAGGATCGGCACCGCCGATCGTCATCGACTCTACTTCCCGCTGCACTACGAGTAGGTAACGAAAAGGATCAAACCATGTATGCAGTCTCCATAGTGGTCCTGGGCTGGTGCGTAGGTTGGAAATTTTTTGTTTTCTGCTGCGTTCCCCTACAGCGGTTTGGATGCACCGGCGAAGTTTGCACCATGTCTCGTGGTGAGAAAGGGCAATGCACAGTACCGTAGAGGCTAGCAAATTGCGGAAAGGTAAGAGTGCGTATAATCCATGGACTCACATTAATCATAAAGAACTCAAATACTTATTGCAAAAGTTTATTAGCCCTCAAATGAAGTACTACTGTGCATGCCCCTGGGGGGAGGTTGGTAGGAGTTAACCATTGCACGCCCCCGACCTTCACACAAATATAGAAAATCAAGGATAAATTGTGATTCAACTTCCCAGCATAATAGGAGACTATACGTGCATGCTTCGGGAATCACAAACCATAACACCAATATCTTACTAAACACGATCATCTACTAGTACCTCCCATATATTATCATCTATATATCTCAAAACTATTGCAAGGAATCAAACATATCGTAATCAGTGATCCACAAGTTTTATGTAGGATTGTATGACTAACCATGCAAATGACCAATTCCTGTTGACTCTCTAAATAGGTATAAGTGAAGTATGAAAGTTTAATTGTTTCTACAAAAGACCATACTATAAAAAATATATGTGAAGCAAAGGAGCATTCTACAAATAATGGTTTTCTATGTGAAGAGAAACAGGCAATCCAAACTTCAAATAGTATAAGTGAAGATCATGAAGCATTCTATAAAGCCATACTCAAAAGATATAAGTGAAGTGCAATGAGCATTCTACAAATAAACCATGGACTATGTCATACAACCATGGTGCATAAAAGTAAACTGAAAACTAAGCACAAAAGACGCTCCAAGATTTACACATATCATGTGAATGAAACAAAGACGAAAACGTATCGGTACTTGTGGAAGAAAGATGGGATGCCTTCCAGGGCATACCCAAGCTTAGACGCTTGAGTATCCTTGGATACTTACTTGGAGTGCCTTGGGCAGCCAAAAGCTTGAGCTCTTGCCTCTCCTCCTTCTCCTCATATCGAGACCTCCTCGATCTTTGATCACTTCATCCACACAAAACTCAATAGAAACCTCATGAGATCCGTTAGTATAATAATGCAAATCACTAATTTAATTAATATTTCAAACCCATTCATAGTTTGTTTTTTTCATTGTAGATACTGTATTATAACTTCTCCATGGCTTATACCACCGATACAATTGATAGTTTCATCAAAAAAAGCAAAACAATGCGTTAAAAACAGAATATGTCTTAAACAAGACAATATGTAGTAATCTGAACAATCACCATACCTATGTAACTCCAAAAATTCTGAAAAATTAGGACAACATAAACAATTTGTATAGCAGTAATATGAAAAATGTTTCAGAAACGTTTGACGTCCGAGTAAAAAATGAAAATTCATGTGCTATGGCCAAAGTTTCTGTTTTTACACCGCACATAACAAGCAATATAATCATCCTAAAGGCAAATCTTGACACAAAATTTTTATAATAAAAAGGATTTGTACGAGAGGATAATTATTATTGTCAGAATCTTCATGAAAAGTTTACATTGTTTCCATGAGCATGAACACAAGTTTTCATGGTCAACCATCACTTCTCCAATGCATCACCATTCAATCGCTTCTCTTTTTGAAAAAGTTTTTAGGTTCCCCGCTATATTTTTTGTTTTTAAACTTTATAAAAGCACTCACCAGAAGTAAATGACTCTCTAAAACTTCCGGGTTGTCTTCCTGGCAGCGCTTTCTTTAAAGGCATTAAGCTAGACATAAAGTGCTCAAGTAATGGATCCAGCCAGATCCCAAGGTATATCAAAGCCAATTTTAATTAACACTTATTTGGCATTTAGTAGTGAGCACAAAGCAACATATATCATGCAATGACAAAGTCTAACTCTCTTCTATGCATCAGCATGTTATAAAGGAATAATCCATGCACATCAAGTAAAGTCCAATGCATAGTATAAGCAGTTTCTTGCAATTTTATCGTGTTGAAAAAGAGGTGGAGATATAGTTCCTCTCATAATAATTGCAACTAGGAGCAGAAAAACGTGCATATTATATTCATCAAAATCATCATGTGCAACGTTAAAAGGCAACCCATCATGTGCAAAGTTTAGTAGCTATCAAAACAAAGTACTAATATGCATGCTCCTAGGGGGATAGATTGGTAGGAAAAGACCATCGCTCGTCCCCGACCTCCACTCATAAGGAAGACCATCAGAAAATAAACCATGCTCTGACTTCATCACATAACGGTTCACCATACATGCATGCTTAGGGAATCACAAACCTTAACACAAGTATTTCTACCAATCCACAATTGCTCACTAGCATGACTCTAATTTCACCATGTTTATATCGCAAAACTATTGCAAGGAAACAAACATACCATATTCAGTGATCTACAAGTTTTTATGTAGGATTTTATGACTAACCATGTGAATGACCAATTCCTGATGACTCTCTAAATAGATATAAGCGAAGCAAGCGAGTTTAATTCTTTCTACAAAAGATTTTCCCACGCTCTAACAAATAAGTGAAGCAAATAGAGCATTCTAAAAATGGTGGTTTTCTATGTGAAGAGATATAGGTAATCCAAACTTCAAATGATATAAGTGAACCACATGAAGCATTCTATAAAGCCATACTCAAAAGATATAAGTGAAGTGCAAAGAGCATTCTATAAATCAACCAAGGACTATCTCATACCAGCATGTTGCATTATTAAAAGAAAAATAAAAAGCACACGATGCTCCAAGATTTACACATATCATGTGACGAATAAAAATATAGCTCCAAGTAGAGTTATCGATGGTCGTTAGAAGAAAGAGGGGATGCCTTCCGGGGCATCCCCAAGATTTGTTGCTTGAGAGTCCTTGAATATTACCTTGGGGTGCCTCGGGCATCCCCAAGGTTAGGCTCTTACCACTCCTTATTCGTTCATCCATCATGATCTCACCCAAAACTTGAAAACTTGAATCACACAAAACTTAACAAAACCCTTGTGAGATCTGTTAGTATAATAAAGCAAATCACCACTTTAAGTACTGTTGTAAACCCATTCGTATTTTATTTTTGCATTATAACTACTGTACTCTAACTTCTCCATGGCTTATTGATGACCCACCAGTATAGGGTATCTATCGTAGTCCTTTCGATAAGTAAGAGTGTCGAACCCAATGATGAGCAGAAGGAAATGACAAGCGGTTTTCAGCAAGGTATTCTCTGCAAGCACTGAAATTACGGTAACAAATTGTTTTGTGATAAGATAATTCGTAATGGGTAACAAGTAACAAAAGTAACTAAGGTGCAGCAAGGTGGACCAATCCTTTTTGTAGCAAAGGACAAGCCTGGATGAACTCTTATATAAAGCAAAGCGCTCCCCAGGACACATGGGAATAACTTTCAAGCTAGTTTTCATCATCCTCATATCATTCGCATTCGTTACTTTGATAATTTGATATGTGGGTGGACTGGTGCTTGGGTGCTACCCTTCCTTGGACAAACCTTCCACTTACGGTTAACCTCTATCGCAAGCATCCACAACTATGAAAGAAGAATTAAGATAAATCTAACCATAGCATGAAACATATGGATCCAAATCAGCCCCTTACGAAGCAACGCATAAACTAGGGTTTAAGCTTCTGTCACTCTAGCAACCCATCATCTACTTATTACTCCCCAATGCCTTCCCCTAGGCCCAAATCATGGTGAAGTGTTATGTAGTCGACGTTCACATAACACCACTAGAGGAAGGACAACATACATCTTATCAAAATATTGAACGAATACCAAATTCACATGATTACTTATAACAAGACTTCTCCACATGTCCTCAGGAACAGACAGAACTACTCACAAAGCGTATTCATGTTCATAATCAGAGGAGTATTAATTATGATTAAGGATCTGAACATATGAAAGTACAACTAATCCCCGGGTGGTTTTGGTAATTCATAACAACATATAGCTCATTGAACTAATATCCATTCAAGTTAAATATTTCAGAAAGTTTAATGATTGGCATGGCATGGACTAGAGATGTGGACCGCTCAAAATGCTAAGGACAAAGATTGGCAAAGGCTCAAGACTCTTCATTTCCATTTTAGTGGTCCAAGATCACATTGAGTCCATAGGAAAGCCAATACTATTAAAAGGGGATGATGTGTTGCTTAATGGTCTACTTGCTCAAAGTGCTTAGTGATATTGCTCAAAAACCCTCAGCCACTTTCCCATTTCCACATATGTCCAAAACCTAAAGTCAAACTCGGCCCCCTCGATTTGATCTATCCGGCGCCACCAAGTTCATTTGACATAGCCATAGCCAGAAACCCTAATCAATTCAGTCAAACTGATACGGCTCTCTGTCTCACCGAGATGGCTTTGCAAACTCCTTGTTTCCCTTCGTAACATTTTGGTCTAACAGAAATGAGCAATTGGTCCCACCAAGTTCGGATTGCAAACTCTTTGTTTCCTTTTCGTAACATTTCGGTCTCACTGAAATGAGCGATCGGTCCCATCAAGTTTGCTTGGCCAAGTCTCTGTTTGCTCATCACTGAAATCGATCTCACCGAGTTGATGTGATCGGTCTCACCGAGATGAGGTTTTGCCCTAGCCCTAGCACATCGGTCCCACCGAGTTTCCTAACGCTCACATTTTGAACTAAATCAGTCTCACCAGCTCTTCTATTCGGTCTGACCGAGTTGGTTCAAATGTGTGTAACGGTTAGATTTTGTGTGGAGGCTCTATATAGCCCTCCACCCCCTTCTCCGTTTGTGAGAGAGCCATCAGAACGTGCCTACACTTCCACTACTCATTTTCAGAGAGAGAACCACCTACTCATGTGTTGGGACCAACACATTCAATTCCAACCACAAGAATCTTGATCTCTAGCCTTCTCCAAGTTGCTTTCCACTCAAATCATATTTCCACCATAGCCAAATCTGTGTGAGAGAGTCGAGTGTTGGGGAGACTATCATTTGAAGCACAAGAGCAAGGAGTTCATCATTAACAAACCATCCATTACCTTTTGGAGAGTGGTGCCTCCTAGATTGGTTAGGTGTCACTTGGGAGCCTCCACCAAGATTGTGGAGTTGAACCAAGGAGTATGTAAGGGCAAGGAGATCGCCTACTTCATGAAGATCTACCCAAGTGAGGTAAGTCCTTCGTGGGCGATGACCATGGTGGGATAGACAAGGTTGCTACTTTGTGGACCCTTTGTGGGTGGAGCCCTCCGTGGACTCGCGCAACCGTTACCCTTCATGGGTTGAAGTCTCCATCAACGTGGATGTACGATAGAAACACCTATCGGAACCACGCCAAAAATCTCCGTGTCTACATTGCATTTGCCTACTCCAAACCCTTCTCTTTACCTTCATATGCAATGTTTGACTTTCCTCTGCTACACTCTTAGAATTGCATGTGTAGGTTGATTGCTTGACTTGTGCCAAGTTGCTAAAATCCGCCAAGACTTAAAATTGGGAAAAGGCTAGATTTTTATTTGGTCACGTAGTCTAATCACGCCCTCTAGACCTATTTTCGATCCTACAACATATGATATTCCACCGAATAAACCGACTAGCATCAACTACAAGGAGTAATCAACACTACTAGCAACCCATAGGTACCAATCTGTGGTTTTGAGACAGAGATCAGATACAAGAGATGAACTAGGGTTTGAGAGGAGATGGTGCTGGTGAATATGTTGATGGATATTGAACCCCTCTCGATGAGAGGATCGTTGGTGATGACGATGGCTTCGATTTCCCCCTCCCGGAGGGAAGTTTCCCCGGAAGAACAGAAGAAGATGACCAAGGCATCCCGGTAGGGCCTGCCGGGACTTGCGGAGAACAAACCACCTCACCAACCACTCCACCACACTACAAAAAAATACAATTCCGTGATGATACGTGTTTGTCGTAGTAGGTCACATTTTCTGTCATGCATGTACATCCATGACGATTTTATGACAGAATCAAGATAGTCATATCTGTGCTGTCATAGAAGTGTTCCATGACATTACTAAGATTATCATCACGGAAGTGTCCACTTCCATGACGATAAATCGCGCATCACAGAAGTGCTTTCGTCAAGGGTGACCGACACGTGGCATCCACCGTAACGGAACGCCGTTAAGCTACCGGGTCTGGTTTTGGATCCGATAACTCGTTAACAGCCCTGACCAATGGGGATTTTCCACGTGTAAAATCATCATTGGCTGGAGGAAACACGTGTCGGCTCGCCGTTGGGATAGTTGTCATCCACTCATTGGACACATGGCGCCTATGATACATCAACACATGGCATGGCCCCAACAGAGGCCCATTCCTGTGAAAAGGCCAGCCCATTTGACTTGGTCAAAAGGTGGCGGGCCGGCCCACGGAAAGCCTGTTAACGGCATGTTCGCATATAGCCCATTTACAACCCGCTAACCTAGGGCCCTTTATGACCTCTCTGAATTAGGCCCAGTAGCGTCATCTGGGTCGTCCAATATGATTCCAGCCCGTTTTAACTTTCAGCCCATGTATGTCCCATGACGTCTTCGGTCCATATGAGGCCCTTTGTAACTCTTGGCCTATTAACGGCCCGTGGTGAAACTGGCACGTAATGAACAGTGTATCACTTTATACCCATTAACGGCCCATTATTCCATTGGGCCGTTTCCAGCCCAAGTTATCTTTCGGCCTTCTCAGGGCCCATTTATTCTTGGCCTCATTTCCAACATTTGGTTACGTATGACCCATTACTGTCATTTTCTTCTTGTGGGCCAAATTTAGCCCATCGTTATAGTCAGCCCGTTTGTGGCCCGTTAATACGCTGGGCCGTTTTCATGTAAAAAACCTGTTGGGCTGTTTTCATAGAGTTATCAAATACGGCCTATTAACGGCCCGTTATGGTCCATGAATAGTACGACCCATGATTGGCGAAATGATGATATGCCCCGTAGAAGGCCCACGGATCCTATGGCCCGTAAAAGGCCCATGGATCGTACGACCGGTAGAAGGCCCATGGATCGTACGACCCATAGAAGGCCCATGAATCTTACGGCCCGTAGAAGGCCCATGGATCCTACGGCCCGTATAGAAGGCCAATGGATCCTACGGCCCATAGAAGGCCAATGGATCATACGGCCCGCAGGAGGCCCATGGTTACAACTGTCCGTGTGTTGCCATGATTATTTTGGCCTAGTTACCAAAAATAGGTTATTGTGGCCACTAGAAAAACACAGAAAAAGAACTGCAGTGACTACAAGCAAACGACTAAACAAGACAATAAGGAAATAAATAAGCAAGCAATTAATGCTAGCCTATTACCGCTATTACACATATTACATCCACTGGGCATCAAAGTTCGCCACCAGTGCAAATATAGGGAACAAAGCAGCATATTACATACACTGGCCATCAAAATTGGCCACCAGTGCAAATAAACGCGGTAGCAAAACAAGAGCATAACTAAAACAACTTCAGAAGAGCTCAAGAAGCGTTATCCTGGGTATCCACCATGCTGGCAATAAGCTTAACAAGCTTATTAGCTTTGTCCTATTTGGCGCTAAAATCCTCCAATGCTTGCTGTTGCACTAGAAAGTATGCATCTCAATGCTCGAGGGACTTCCACGGTCCTTCTGCTTCTTGTCGCAGCACAGCTGAATGATGTCTTTCAGCTTGTAGTTGAGACTCAAGAAACCGAACTGATTCAGACAGTGAGTTTGAATAGCTTGTGCAAGTGGTAGTGGCCAGTAACTCGAACCCTAAACCAAAACAAGACTTTGGGGTTGTCTCACTGTCTTCAAAATAGTCTTCCTTAGCTATTTTATCAGCTTTGTTGGAGACCAACGAGGATGTCTCACTATCCTGAACCTTATCTGCATTACTTCCTTTACCATTGCTTAATAAGGCACTCTTCCCCAATATTCTGTCAGCATTCTAAAATAAGAAACACGAAGACACATAACAGGTTTAGCATGTACTAGTATATGAAACTCATTTCGGTGAACCAGCTCATTAGTAAGGTGGACAGGATTAAACTACCAAGTCTTCTATTGCCAAGTACTAGTACATAATAAAAGCATCAAACAAACATATATCTATGTCCTATGGTCACCGCATTGTCTTGCCAAATCAAAATAGAGACACGGTTCAAATTATATCAGTTCAAGACAAAGCAGCAGTGAAAGAATACAAAGCTTGGGAAACAACACGACACAACAAGATTTCAGATGGGTACCACGGGTCTACATGTACAACGACACTATTGGCTCTGTTGTGATGCTAGTAATGTGCATGATATGAGAAGACAAGTGTATACACAATTGAAATTGAAATCAACAAAGCTATTGATAAGACCAAACCTGTTAAAGAAACATGCGTGAACATACCTGTTGTGCCATTGGAGTTTCGATTGGATCCTTCAATTTAAAAATAAGTTTGTATGAGTAAATACAGTGATACAAGAGCAAAGAAGTATGCATGCCAATATTATTCAACTTTCATATACTTTTGGCAACTTTTTATACTATTTTTGGGACTAACATATTGATCCAGTGCCCAGTGCCAGTTCCTGTTTGTTGCATGTTTTATGTTTCGCAGAAAACCCATATCAAACGGAGTCCAAACGGGATAAAAACGGACAGAGAATTATTTTGGAATATTTATGATTTTTGGGAAGTAAAATCAACGCGAGACGGTGCCCGAGGGGGCCAGGAGATAGGGGGCGCCCCAGGGAGGCAGGTGCGCCCTGGACTCTCCTGGGCCCCCCGTAAGGCAGTTTACGCTCTTCCTTTTCTGCAAGAAAGCTAATTTTATGAGAAAAATCTGGGCGAAAGATTCACCCCAATCGGAGTTACGGATCTCTGGATATTAAAGAAACGGTGAAGGGTTAGAATCTGGGAAGGCAGAAACAGAGAGATAGATCCAATCTCGGAGGGGCTCTCGCCCCTCCCAAGCCATGGGAGCCAAGGACCAGAGGGGAAACCCTTCTCCCATCTAGGGAGGAGGTCAAGGAAGAAGAAGAAGAAGGGGGGGGCTCTCTCCCCCTTGCTTTCGGTGGCGCCGGAGCGCTGCCGGAGGCCATCATCATCACCGCGATCTTCACCAACAACTTCACCGCCTTCATCACCAACTCTTCCTCCCTCTATGCAGCGGTGTAACCTCTCTCTTACCCGCTGTAATCTCTACTTAAACATGGTGCTCAATGCTATATATTATTTCCCAATGATGTATGGCTATCTTATGATGTTTGAGTAGATCCTTTTTGTCCTATGGGTTAATTGATGATCGTGATTGGTTTGAGTTGCATGTTTTATTATTGGTGCCGTCCTATGGTGCCCTCCGTGTCGCGCAAGCGTGAGGGATTCCCGCTGTAGGGTGTTGCAATGCATTCATGATTCTCTTATAGTGGGTTGCGTGAGTGACTGAAACACAAACCCGAGTAAGGGGGTTGTTGCGTATGGGATAAAGGGGACTTGATGCTTTAATATGGTTGGGTTTTACCTTAATGAATCTTTAGTAGTTGCGGATTGCTTGCTAGAGTTCCAATCATAAGTGCATATGATTCAAGAAGAGAAAGTATGTTAGCATATGCCTCTCCCTCAAATAAAATTGCAATAGTGATTACCGGTCTAGTTGTCGATTGCCTTGGACAAATAACTTTCTCGTGATAAAAAGCTCTCTACTAATACTTACTTTATTGCTTCTTTATCTAAACAGACCCTAGCTTTTATTTGCGTGTTCTTTATTATCTTGCAAACCTATCCTATCACACCTACAAAATACTTCTAGTTTCATACTTGTTCTAGGTAAAGCAAACGTCAAGCGTGCGTAGAGTCGTATCAGTGGCCGATAGGACTTGAGAGAGTATTTGTTCTACCTTTATCTCCTCGTTCGGTTCGACACTCTTACTTATCGAAAGAG
The DNA here is from genome assembly GCF_002162155.2 of Triticum dicoccoides. Taxonomy (NCBI): domain Eukaryota; kingdom Viridiplantae; phylum Streptophyta; class Magnoliopsida; order Poales; family Poaceae; genus Triticum; species Triticum dicoccoides. The sequence continues at coordinate 200,151,277 of NC_041383.1, forward strand.
GCTACAACTATCCCGTATACTTGCGGGTTATCAGATAGCAATCATAGTTAAAAAAGGCGCGCCTACGCGAGCGCTTAAGCGCGCCTGGGCTCTAGGCATTGGCAAAACACATTGCGCATAACTATGCTTAATCTATGCATAACTGCGCATAAGCATGCACTTTGGTCAGTAAAGCGCAAGGCGGTGGCAAAATGCACAATTAATGCCTAGCGCTTTTTTGAACTATGATAGGAATAGAATCTTAAATTAGAACAGTTGTTCTTCAGGTTTAGGCACTTGTTCTACATGAACAGAGTACAATAAGATGCAAGAATATAGTACTTAAAAATAGGAAATGAGCTCATAGACCTTACCACATTCTTGGTTCGAGACCAGTACAGCACAAGGCGTTCCCAGTCATCATCCAGTAAATGTGTCTCAGGAGAACGTAAGGGAATTTGATGAGTTTCTTTGCCGGTGAAGTACGTTTTCTTCAGGTAATTTCGGTACTACCACCAAGCATTCTAGAAGATAGCAGAGGTATTAGCACAGGTTACCTTATCCTGAGTTTCCAAATCGGTCCTTCTCTATAGAGAAAAATGGGAAAATTTGCTATATTATAACCATCATGGAGGTAGGATGTATGGGACAAAGCAAAGTAATTGCCATGAATAACATTACTTACACATAACTCCTGGACAAACACCTGCAACTGGCATTTTCCTTCATCTTCGGTATAATATTTCCAAGATGGGAAGATACGCACATATGATTTAACAACATCAAATGCGATAGATGCTAAACTATGACTAGCTGGTTGTGCTTCCTCCACAGGAACAGACATACTAGCTGGCGGAGTTGGGGTTCGCCGTGGTAGTACTGGCCCTTTGGGCACTGGAGCTGCCTTACTAACTGCTCTTGTTTGGGAGCTCTGTGGTGGAGATGGTGTTGTGTCAACAGGAACTGGGTTACTATCTACTGGGGTTGGGGTTAGACTGGGTGAAGCTAGTTCTCTGTCCATCGCAGTAGGGGTACAATCTGCGAGAGTTTGGGTTATGTGTGGTAGGGCTGGTTCTCGTGCATGTACAACCGGGGTGCTATCTCCACCAAGAGGTAGCACTGTTTTATTTGAAGACCGTGTTTTTAGTCCGCTAGATACTGGCATCACCCGCTCCAATTCAAATGGCTGATAAACAGGAAACATAGTTGAATGTACATACATTGTATGAGAGACAGATGCAATAAATAGTGTGGAAAAAAGAGGGCATGAAATAGTTGACATGTATATTGTTTAACTAAAACGGATAGCATGACATAATTTCACATATATGATGTCTATCTAAACTGGATAGCATAGCATAACATAATTCAAAGATATGATGAATAACTAAACAGGATCGCATGGCATAATTCACCTACATGTTATCTAAGTAATCAGGATCGCATCATTTAATTCACATATGTGATTTATATGCTAAACAGAGGGCATTCTATATGATGTCTGAACTAAGAACATGGTGTTGAATATTGTGTATATGATGTCTAAACTATGCAATGCAAGACACCATATGCATGATATGAGTAGTATAACCGTGCCAAGTTAGAGCATACACCTCGGTGGGGGAATAGAACCGGTCATCTGTCTCTGAATCCTTCTCTGAGGAGCTATCGGGACCCAACAAGGGATCTGCTTCGACAGGTAGCACTGTCTGCTCTGAAGGCCTTGTTTTCATTCCAGATTTTCCATCTCTCACCCAAATGGCTGATTCACAGGAAGAGTAGTTTAATGTACAAACATTGTCGACAAATGGAAATGTAATGAAGAAAAATATGGGCAAGATATCATTCGAATATATGATGCCTGGTTAAACAGGATGACATTGCACATTTCACATATATTATGGCTGGCTAAAAGACATAAGACTGCATAATTCCCATATATGATATAGAAACTAAACAGGTGGCATTATAGAATATGTCTAAACTAAGCAGATGACATATATGATATCAAAAGTAGGCACTGCAAGGCAACATATGCATGATATGACTAACATCATAATGCCAAGGTAGAGAAAACACCTCAGGGGGTAAATAGGAGTGGTCAGCGGCATCTGAACCGCCTCAGAACAGATATCTTCCTCTGGATTACAATCTGGAGAGGGGTGGGGAGGGTTTGCCATTGAACCCACCATGGAGCGATGTCTGCATGACATTGTATTGCCGCGCAAAACTCTTCTCTTTTTCTCTACATGTTCAGCATGACTGTGTACAATATCTGACATGCATACAAAAAAATATGGTGAGATTATGTAAGGAGAGCATGCAGAAATTTAGAGTGATGGTAACAACCAGTGGATGGATCCAAAAATAATGATAGCAGGCTGATGATTGCTTTAATTTAATAAAAAGACAGATGATGATTGCTTTACTATTTGTTTCCCACCCAAGATGAACAACATAGGCATATCCTAGGTGAACCAGATATTAGACAGAAATACTATTCATTGCTGCCTTGATATGTGCCCCACAACTAATTTAGAACTCAAGTTTGAACATTAATTTGGACCTGACTTGGAGTCCAAGAGGTGAACGGGACGATAAAGTAGTAGGTAATTTTAAGCAATGCATAACATAAGCAGAAACAAAAGAGTGCGACCTCTCTTGTGGACCCGTGTATTCCTCAGGTTCATCTGCTGAGTCGATGATGGTGATGCCGTTGCGGTGGGTGCCAGCAGCAGGGAAGGAGATCTGAGGTAGCGAAAGATGGTCAGGTGTCGTTATGTCTGGTTTGGTGGATGCTTCTGTCGATGGAGCAGCTCAGGTGAGGTGGTCGACGTCGCGGCAGGAGCAGGACAAACCACACAAAGTTCCCTTCGATACCTACCTGTAACTAAAGTAATTCTGTAAGGGCTCATTTGACTTGCATGATTCTAAAAATGCAGGGATAGGAAAAACACCGGAATAGGATAGGAATGCACATGGTAAACATAGCATTTGTAAACACATGATTTCTGTCAACTTGGGTGTTTGGTTTACAGGAATTGGAAGAGCAGAGGAATGCAAAGAAACATGGTCAAAATAACGCAAAACCATATGAAAGCGTGTACAGTTAGAATGTTATTCTGCCACTAATACACTTGGTCTTGTTTTCATGCATAGGATTTTGAAAAGTAGGTCTAGGTGGATGTTTTGCTTCATTCCTTTCAACAAGATGCATGAATAATTGAATAGTAGAGTGCCATTGGAAAATTCCCTATTGCTATGTTTTTCCGTTGAACCAAAATAGCCCTAATGGATCAACATGAATGTATAGTAATAAGTGATGCAACAAGTTTACAACCTCTTAGCGATAGTCGTGTCGACCTCAGCATCATTGGGTTGGTCGCTGAAGCAGTTGAGGCAGAGGTGGCTGTCGGAGGTGTGGAGGAAGATCTGAGGAATCTGTAGACAGCGTCCAGGGCACTGCTCTGTTGTGATGGATCGTTCTGTCATTGGAGCAGCTCCGGTGAACCGTAAGATATCAAGGCTAAAGCATCACAAGACAGACATCGTCAATCTCAAGTGTGATTCTAGTAGCATCTCCAATAGATGATGTAAAATAGATGTAAAATTTACATCACTAAAAACCACCTGACTACAACAGATGAGGTAAAAACTGTTGACTCTGAACTTAACTGTCGAAACTGAAATTTACTGTGGAATCTGAATGTTACTATCGAAACTAAATGCAATGGTAGCAGAGAGCCACTTGACATGTAGTTTAGGGAGGGCCTGCAGTTCATCTTCAACCTGCACCCCCCTGAGCCGCCAGCCACCATCGGCCGAACCGCCGGCCCCAGCGCCGCCTGGCCGCCCCGAAACAACTCCCCACTGCCGGTCCGCCGCTGCCCCGGCCAGCCCTCTAGGGCCCCCGCCCCCACACTGAACCCTAAGGTAGATAGTAGGGTACCTCTCCGGCGAGCCCCCGTCCCCGTTGCGGGTGGTTCTTCCTTAACTCCGGC
>NC_041383.1:200155786-200231272 GCF_002162155.2 Triticum dicoccoides
TGACCCAAAAGTCGATTTAGTCAATTGAAGTGTAGCTAATCGGAGCAGAGCAGCAGCACGAGCGAGGGGGAGAGCAGCAGTAGCAATGCAAGCGAGCGAGAGCCGGAGCAGCAGCAGCAGATCCGGCTGGTATGGACGCCGCTGCCGAAGGGGCCTCGCACTGGGGAAGAGCCACCGTGGAGATGTCGCCCGCGACGCCGGCTTCAAGGTAGCCGCTCCATGGGGGTGTGGGATGGAGCTCCGTCAGCACCGGGAGGTCGAGTTAAGGAGAAGGTGCGATGCGATGAGTGTACAACCTCTTTGGTGGAACCGAGTAGGCCTCGGCTTCGTCCGAGGAGTCGGTGAGGATGCTGCGGTTCCGGTGGATCAGGTTAAGGCGACACTATGGGGATGGAGCAGCCGTGATAGACGAGGCGATCATCGGAGCAGCTCCTTGGAGGTGGAGGACGGGGCGGCTGAACCGGCGGGACCACGATATGGACGACGGATCCTCATCTGGGGAGGTGGACGAGGGACGTCGAGCTGTTGCAGTGGACGATGTCATCAGGGAAGAGGCTCCGGCTGGGCAGCGGTGAGGTGGCGGACGGAGGATGGTGGGGTTTTGCGGCTGGAGCGGAGAGGTTATGGCAGCCTGGGAATTCGAATGGCGAAAAGGAGGCGATGGGAGGGGGTGAACCATGACTTAGGGACGCGCTTGTCCAAAATGTAGGGTGTGTTACAAAATTACCCCCACCAATTTGAACTAGCGGCCCTTTCGGCTCAGGGTTAGAAGGGGGATTTCGTGTGTCGGGATTCGGCAGCTGGAGGGAGTTTTTGCGCGCGTTGTAATTTCGGGATAGCAAGGCGCGGGTTGTGATGGCGCCAATTTTGGGAGCACGATATCTGAATTTTTGGGATATAACAAGGCGCGGGTTAAATTTTATGGACAAGCCTAACGTGTAATATTGTACTTGTACATACCAATTCAATTCACACTTCCCTCAACCAAAAAATCAAAAAAATAAAACTATTCACACCACACAAAGAGAGAGTCTTGCCCCGTTTTACTATACAAATGCTATTCAAAGCTACTCCCTCCTTCCATCTATATAGGGCCTAATGCGTTTTTCGATGCTAACTTTGACCAAATATTAGAGCAATAATATATGACATGTAACTTACACAAAGCACACCGTTAAATTCGTCTGTGAAAGGAGCTTTCAATGATATAATTTTCACATTGTGCATGTCATGTACTATTAATCTTGTCAATAGTCAAAGGCGGTCTTAGAAACGCATTACGCCCTATATAGATGGAAGGAGGGAGTATGAATCCATGTTATGTCCAATTAAATGTTTTCGCTGGCTGTATAATGCATGTAACCTACTCATACCACCATTTTAGTGCATTCCAAATGTCTATACTACCGCTGCAATTCAAATTGAATTTGAATTCGTTTCTCTATTTCAATAAGAATCTACAATCATGATTGTTGCCAACTTCAACCATCATTCGTGTATTACCTTAATAACACACCACATGATTACTATAGAGATAGATATGAACTATGTGTACTACATGAACTCGAATTATATTTTTTGAATACACTTGATGTTGATTCCAAATAATAGTACATTTGATGTACTAACTATATATTCATAATATAAACCATGTTCCATATGTACACCATGTTTATCACACAAAGTATAGTGCCCCGCCCCCTACATTATGACAAGTATTTAGACCTGAGCTGCAAAAGCCCCACATTAGCCCAAATTATAATCAATGTTCTATATATTATACGTAGTACTAGCAAGATGTCCATGCGTTCCACAGAACACCAACATGATCATGGGGAGGCCTAATTTGCAAATATGGAGAGGGGTGTGGGTATCTTTTTTCAAAATTGCCATTGTTTCCTTCCTATCCGTCAGATATAAATCGGACGGCCTATATTGCAGGATGGCAGGCACACCATCATCAATAACTCCGTTTTTTTATAAGAGTAGAGATAAAATATATTATATGTAGTATAACATGTTCATAACCACACCATGCGTATCACCGTTATATATATTCACACATGCGTCAGTTTAAAACACTATGATAAATTCTTCAAATATCTGAATTCGCTTTTTATAATGAAGTATGATCTCCATTCGTCTTTTACACCCACACAATCCTCTTATCTTTGTAGCTAGCACTAACTTTCTCTTGTGCATGCACAACCCCCCCTCAGCATTCTCTAGCTCCATCGCACAAATTCGTCTTTTCACTTTAGGTCGTTCACCCACGGTGTGTGTAGGCCCCCCAGCTCCTTCTTTACAGCACACATCGATCGATATGCCTCTCTAGCCAGGTGTGCCTAGCACAAACACAAGCTTCCCCTCTTCTCTTATCACCATCCATGCCTCACTCCCACCACTCTTTTCATCGATCTCGTACTCGTGCACTCCTTCCCCCTCGATATAGTATGCCTCTCGCACCACCTCCTAGATGCACCCCTCTCTCTCTCTATCCTTCTCCCCGTGCCTCATTTGCTTCTAACACACACATGCATGTATACCGATCGATCTCCCAACATATACCTAGGTCGACTTTAACTATCCCCCCATCGATCGACGTACCTCACAAGTTATGTCTCTCCTTTCTCTGACAAAGGATGATTGATCTCCTATGTAGTTACATCTGCTTACCACACCATATCGTCCCCCCTCATCATTCATGCATGCCTCCTGACCTGTCTCTCACATGCACGTGCACAGACAGGCAGCCATCCCCTCTCTTATTGATATTGCAGGCGTGCCCTCCGTTTGTCTAGCAAGCCTATCCCACCATTTGTTAGAAGCAACTCCACTACCACCCCTCCAACACTCTAGCTCTGTCTCTCTCCCAACCTTATTCCTCTCCTACACATATGCATGGATGCCGATCGATCTCCCTTAATACATGAGGTAGATCGATCTCCCTTAATACATGAGGTAGGCCTCTCTCTCCTCCTCCACACATATACCAGCCATTGTACCTCTATAGTTAATTAGGCCTCCCTCCCCCCACCACCACACACCTATAGTCGAGCGCTGTAGGTAGGTATCCATGCCATAGAGACAAACGACACATGTCCCCTCTCACGTTCCAGTAGGCCAACCACTCTATATCTTTGACGTGGGCACACACAAATTCGATGACACTCTTTATCGATCGGGCGCGCGCACACACACACATCATCATCCCTCTCTTTGATTCTATGGACACCTCAAGCCGATGATACCTCCACTCTCTTCTCATGGATCACCCCCTCTATATATTTGATATATCCAGGACTCTATTTCACACACATTGCATATATTACATTTTTTGATTGACCCCCCCAAAAAAAAACTCTCACGAACCCACACACTATATCTCTCTATGTTTGTATCTCTATCACACAACCCCACGTAGGTGGTGTACGTATACCAGAAGAGAATAGGTGCACCATGCACGTACTCATGCTTCGTGCCCAACCACACCCGCGCGGGTACACGGTGGACCTCATTTCTGTACGAAATGGCAGCCCACGTGCTAATTTGTACGCGTGTAGCAGTTGTTTACCTACGGAGGTCGTGTACCACGCGTGCACGAAACAAAGTTCGACTTGATGCATTGGCGCGTTATTTTTAAATAAAGTTTTATCGCTCAATGGCACGTACATAGAATATAAAATGATTTTTATGGAGAAAAAGGTAGTCCGCTCCACTATATATAATAGAGCCTGCCTACCTGGTTTGTCTCTCTTGAGAGTATCTCACATAAGGCTGCGGTGGCCTCTCTCTCTCTCACCGTTGGTCACTGATCTGGCTGCATCCCGTCCGCCGGCAGAAAGGGAGGATGTGCATCGTTTCTCTATCCGACAGAGCTGAGGCAGCATGTCTCGATCTGTGGTACACAGCGTTCTCTCTGACCAAGCTCTGACGCGGTAGGGCCTACGCCACCTACTCGCTGCTGCAGTATGGGTAGATTCCGCCGCTGCTCACCTAATTACATCCCGACAACCTCCAGGTATCCCCTCCGGTCTTGCTCCACTGCCCATCTTCCCACGTAGCTGCATGTGGGTCTTCCATAGTTCTTTGCCCAAAATGTAGCTCGTCCGGCGTACTTTCCATACTGCAATCTCGTCCTCACACTGTTTTAGACAAACACAATTGTGTTGTTATCTTCCCTTAGAACAAGGAATATGCTTCTTTTTTGTAGTCGCATGTGTCATCAACTGTATTGGCCAGTAATTGCTTCCTTTCTACCTCTTTTTTGCAAATAGGGCTATCCATTTCACCTCGTTGCTATTGCGACCTTTTGGTGAACTGCACAAATCAGTTTTTTCTTAAGAGTGTTTTGTGTAGTTGTACTAAAATGTCACACGGGCAACCTCTCTACATTTCAGTGCTACCGCACAAAGGGAGATTGGTTTTGCTCTATCCTCCTCATCTAACTCCAAGCCTAATCTTCTCCAACTAGTTAGTCTTAAGAGAGACTACAAAGGTGACCGACTTCTATTTATGTGTTTATTGTTTCATCAGCAGTCCTCTATTATCGTAATCGCACTTAATATCTTTGGAACAGGGACGCTCAGCTCTATTTTGGTGGAACTACACAAAATGATCAGAATGTTGCATGCTCCAGACAGCTACTTTTTTCCCAACATGCCTTGTTGATTTAGACAGAGCTGGGGGGACGTTGCTGCCAATGAAAGCATGGATCAATTTTAATTTAACAACTTCTCACAACTTTGTCTTCAGTTGTGATGCAAATATTGCTCTGATCTGCTAATAATTGAGATGCATTAGCAAGGAAGTTAGTTTTTTATTATTTCCGAAAGAGCATCGATGGCAAGACATACGAAAAAAAAGCTGAAAGCTCACACCATTGTACAATTTCATGTCCCTGGAAAATTATTTGTATAGTACGTCAATTATGTAAACAAATGCTGGAAGCTTGATAGCATTTCCAGAAGCCTCTTCAGCATCTGGGTCCATGTGCCATGCACAAAATTATACTTCTTCTTTCCTAAATATTTATCTTTTTACAAATTTCAAATGGGCATATTTTAGAGTGTAGATTCACTCATTTTGCTTCGTATGTGTACTCCCTCCGTTCTTAAATATTTGTCTTTCTAGAGATTTCAACAAGTGACTACATACGGAGCAAAATGAGTGACTCTACACTCTAAAATATGTCTATATACATTCGTATGTAGTAGTCCATTTGAATCTCTAAAAAGACAAATATTTGAGTAGTCACTCGTTGAAATCTCTAGAAAGACAAATACTCCGGAGTATATTTAAGAACCGAGGGAGTAGTGCACAACGGCATGGGAGACTCAGCCCGGTCGTTGCGCCGCATTAATAGTGAGTAATAAGCAGTCAAATCATAAGCCCCACCTTTCCTACTGTAAGTTGCTCAGAAGAAGCAACCATCAATACGCTCTTCTTTGAATCCTCTCATACTACTCCATTCGTCACTGTTTATAGAGCGCGCTTCAGAAAAAGAAAAAAAATCTCTGGGACCAAGGCGACTAGCGATAGGCCTGAAAAAATAGCATTGGTAGTTATAGCACGGCATCTATTACTAGAGGAAATAATGCGTACACACATGCATGCAGTGCTTCCACCCCGGGTACACACATGCATGCACTTACTCCACTCCGTAGTACATCGAGAGAAAATTGTGGACTTGATTGCGGTTACCATGCCCTAATTAATTTAGCATTAAACCAAACGCGTCTAAAGTCTCTCTGGTGGTGTAAATGCATTGAGAGAAATGCATCATAATGAAGCGCGCCCTGTAAACTGTGACGGAGGGAGGAGTAGTATGAAGGTGCAAAACCAAATACGTGTATGGCCAGTCGGTCAACGCACCTCCTCTTGACATATCACTGACATGTGGGATCGGAGTGTGGGCAAACCGATCTCAATTGACGGCAAAATGGCCAACCCGCCGTTCCTTGAGAGAGACGAGGAGCGAGAACACACAGACGGGCTCGCATGGAGGCCAAGATATATTTGAGCATGGTTGATCGATATCATCATTACATGTTGGGCTGCCATTTTCTGCCCTTCTGCCAAATAAATGTGTACTTTATCAGAGATTAAAAAATAAGAGTACAGACGCTCCACCATGCGGTTCTAGTAGTAGTACTACTCGTACTACTAAACCTTGCGCTTGGCTCTTTGCATCTTCGTGAAGTCGAAAAATGATGGTACTCCGCATGTTTGATACTACAGTGTATGCCTCTGGCAATCTGACACCGAATAAACTGATGCATGTCCACCGCCTATGCGAGGGTAGGTTGCATTGGTCAAAAGGCGTAAGCGAGCTTCACCTTGTCCTACAAGCTTCTCCTCATTCTGCGAGTTGACGGGACACACCAAAAAGTAGTGCTAGTCCATACTCCCTCCTTTCCGGTTAATATGGGTTAATATTTTTTGTGGGTAAATGAGAGAGCTTTATTCATATATAAGCATTCTTAGGACGATCAGCCAAGACACTGGTCACTAGGAAGTGAGGTACCCTGCAAAAAAAAGAAGTAGGAAGCGAGGTGTTTCATCAAGCCAGCTCTTGGCCACATTCAAAGTGCAGCAAGCACGGTTGCACAAAGATGCGCCGCAAGGTTTGCTGACCTGTTTACATGCCAAATAACAAAAAGGAGGAAATATTACCGAGCGCTCCTATTTGCAACAGGATATGAGCCAGAATTAAGCAAAAATTATGGCGAGTGTTCCATGCAATCAACTTCCAATATCACATGCGAGAACCTTCGAAGAGAACCAAATGTGTTGAAGATTGCTTTATCACATTTTAAAAATATAATAAGAGTGCAGACGCTCCTCCATCCGGTTCCTAGTAGTATAGTACATACCTCTATAGACTATAGTAGTAGCACTAGTACTAGTAAACTTTACGCTTGGCTATTCACCTCTTCGGGAAGTCGAACAATAATAGTACTAGTATAGTGTATGCTCCAGGAAATCTGACACCGAATTAACTGTTGCACGTCCACCGCCTGAGCGAGTGAGAGCTTGCATTAGTCAAAAGTTTCTCCTTGTCCTGTGATCCACCGCACGCAAGCTTCTCCTATCCTGCAAGCTTCTCCTTGTTCAGCAAGTTGACAGAACACAGCAAAGTAATGCTAGTCCATAGTGCCTCCTCTCGAGTTAATATGGCTTAATTTCAAATGAGATAAATACACTGTCTGTCACTATATATTTGTAAAAACACAGTCAGTGCACTTCATAATATGCTCATTGCGCTCAATATATACATTTTCCGGTGTTTATACGGTCACTAGCTCACCCTGGCTGAGTATGTGTGTGCATGCACGTGTAGGTTGAGCACTCGAGTGTGACCGTGTGTGTTCCGTAGTTTGATTGGACATGCATGCATTAGGGCGTCGAGCGTGTTTTTGCATCCATGTGTATGTGTGACTGTTGCATACACGTAGGGGGAGTACTTCAGGTCGCGCATGTTATCCGACCTGATCCCGCAGTTGGGGGAAGGGAACAATGTTCTGCGTAGACGTGGTCGACATCAGCGAGGGAGAAACCCCACAATCGGTGCGTCCCAATCGGGGGTCACCGTGGAATGGGCCGATGTTGCGTCCCAACCGCCCTTCTAGCTACAGCCCGACGACCCAGGTAGTACATCTTCCTTTTGGAGCCGGCTTGCTCCACTGCTGCAGCTCCCCACGTAGCTCCATCTCCATGTAGATCTTTCTCTACTTCTACTGGCTTCTACTTCTGATGAGTTTATGTCTCATGAATTAGTGCCAGTACTATTATTCTAATCACACTTTCTTCAATATCTTTGACATCAGGGATGCTCAGCTCGATTTTAGTGGAACTGCACAAAAGCATCGTATGACCCGAGGGTGCCAGTCGTCTTTCCTTCGACAGGTTCTACCTAGCTAGGAAATTAAATCCTATTTAGGGTTTAGGGTTTAAGTCGTAGTGACCCCATCAGTAGTTTTTATTTCGTACACGCTCTCACAACTTTTGTCTTTAGTTGTGAAGTAAATATTGGCTATGATCTGTGAATCATTGAGATGCATCAGCATGCGTGTTAGTTTTCCTTTGTATTTGATGGAATATTGTAACGGGGCAACCTTGGATTAGGAAAGATAATGGAGTGGAAATTTTCCGTTTTTTTGGAGAAAAAACGGAAACAGAGAGAAACCAACATTTCGTTTTGTTGGATCACGCCATCGAGCAAAACCTACGTTTAAATCACGTGTGTCGCGTTCGTGTCTCACCCTCCTCCACGGCTTGAACCCACACGGTCACTCGGCATGCCACTCACCGCAAACCGATTATACGATAACTTTCCCGCCTGCTTGTCGATGGATCGCGCCATGGAGTACTAACACTACTGGAAGAGATTGATGAGTTGGGGGAGGACAGCTAGCTGTAACACGGACTCCCAAGAACTTTTTACATGCATGTTGTGGCCGGCTATTGTGACCTTTGAACGCGGAGCAGTCGCGTGCACCAGGAAGCGGAGCGGGCGACGCTCTCTAAGCCGGCACACCGCTTCATTATCGCCGCTAGTGATAGGTCGTGTCCGCTCTGGCCGGGCATGAATGTGGCACTGACCGTTTCGGGAGGGAAGCACGCGCGGGTGATGAAGAGGGTTCGGGTTAGTCAGGAGCGGCCGTGGCAGCGGTCCGGACGCCCGCAAACAAGAGATGTTGTACGTTAATATTGGTGCGTATATATAATTAACAACATAAATAATGTGCCAGTTGGACAAATATGATTGGAGATGGAGATGGAAATGGAATTTTACGTAAACACAGATATGCATGTCTATGTCTATGTGTGTGTGCACGACGACTCTCGCGACCTGGAAGCGGGGGTGTGTTTTTGATCAAGTTTTCTTTCTTGGTACGTTAAAAAATTGTCTGCCAGTTTTCGTTTCTTTTTTCTGGGAACACGCGTATTCTATTTAAAACCACTGCTATGGAGAGGTTTTTTTACTCCATTATAGCCTCTTGTTTGATAGAGTTTCTCGCGTTTCGCTCTCTCACCCCCTCCATATCAAAACAAGATGACAGTGTCCACTCTATCTCTCTCCTCACCAGTGGTCACAGATCCGGCCAAATCCCGTCCGCTGCGGGAGGTGAGGAGGTGCAACATTGATGTTGTCGCCGTCGACGATGGAGGAAGCCGATGCGCACCGTCCTCTCGGAGCCGGCGCTGGCGCGGATGAAGGTCCTCCGCTCCCTTGTTCGCTGTCGTCGTGTGGGCAGATCCCGCCCGCCCGCCTAAGCGACATCTCGCCCACCTGAGGTATAACTTCTTGTACTGGTCCAGCTCCCCAGGTCACTGCATGCGGGTTTTCTTCTATGCGACTACTCCCCAGCTCCCCATGTATAGTAGCTAGGGTTCGTCGGCTGGTCCAACATCACCTACTATTATAGAGGAAATGCCACTCAAAAATTTGTCCTGATTTATGCCTTGGTGAAGGTATACATGTTGTTTCGACAAAAAGTACATGGTGGTTGTGCGGTCATTGTCCATATGCTCCTATTGTTGCTGCTAATCTAATACTATCACTGGTTAAATGAAGAAATACTTTTTTTCTCGGGTATCCTGGTTTAGTTCCCATCAAGATAATCATGATGCTTCTGTTTGTTGGTGTACTTCTCATTAATTCTTATTGACAATTGAGATGTCATTGTTAATCTTGTAAAACAAAGTAACAACACTATATCCCTTTTCATATTTTTGGAAACAGCGATGCGTATCTCCATACCCGGGCATGTCTTCCTCAATTTTAGTGGAACTGCACAAAATTGGATGGCCATTGTTGTTCCTCCTCACTGTCCTCTGCCACATGGTTCTTCCTTCCTCGAGCTTGATTACTGAGAAGAAACAGACCACAGTGAGGATTTGTCGAACTTCATAGGTGCCTCACCCAAACTTGATGCCAAATGGACGATGCATCACCACGATGGCCTATCGATGCTCATGGTTGCGCCTCATGGTTGTGTCGGCTCGTGAAGTTGATTGATTTTCAATGAAAAACAAGTTGTCTTTAATCAGTGCTCTTTGCTTGTTACCCACAAAGATGATATCCTTCGTCAGTTCACCTTGGTTGCATTGGAGACACAGTCGTCTTTCACGTTGGTGCAATTTTATCAAACAATTGGCTATGAACTAAATGTTTCCTCGAAGAAGGATCAATGTTGGTACTAAGAGCATAAGTTTTGTATTGATTTCTAGGCCTTCTCATAACTTTGTCTCCAGCTCCCTTGTAATTTTATTTGTCCAGCTATTAACTTTGATTGAAAAATGGTGTGGACTAAAAACCCAGATGGATGCAGTAGCCCTCCATTTTTATTTACTCCGCATATTAGATTTGACTGAAGTCAAACTTTATAAAGTTTGACCAAGTTTAGGTCGAACACAACAAACCATAATTATTAGAGAGGGCAAACTATACATACTCTCAAACCTTTCTGATAATTGAAATAAAAATTGTTTATTTGTACACACTCTCACACGTTTCCGATAATTTGGCGCATGTGTGGTTGTTCACTTAAGGGAGGGTAGTGTACCGCACGTGAAGGACAGGAAGTTCGACCAGGACGCGTGGATCGTTAGTTCATCGGAAGTATTCCCTCCGTTCCTAAATATTTGTCTTTCAAGAGGTTTGAAATGGACTACCACATACGGATGTATACATACATATTTTACAGTGTAGATTCACTCATTTTGCTCCGTATGTAGTCATTTGTTGAAATCTCTAGAAAGACAAATATTTAGGAATAGAGGGAGTAGTAGTTTTCTTCACTGGTACGTTAAATAAGGAGTTTTGTTTCGTACTTACACAATTTAAAACGATTGTTATGGAGAGAATAAGAAAACCACTCCACTATATATTAGTCATATACACGAGTACTATATGGACGCAGCTTCATTGACTTAGTGCACCTGCCTTTGGGTTTATGACAGGTGGGCCCAAAATGTGGCTGGCCCACCTATCATAAAGCCAAAAGCAGGTGCAGTTAAGGCACCGGAGCTCAGTCCATACTACAGTATATATATAAGCTGGAGCCTCAGTGCTTGTTCACTAGGGTTTGCACTCACTCTCTCGCCACACTACATATATATATACACGCTGGAGGCTCAGCGTTCCTTTGCTAGGGTTTGCTATATTCACAATCTCTCACCCTCTTCACCAGATCTAAACAAGACTGTGTTGGCCTCTTCTCTCTCTCTCCCCCCTCACAACTGGTGAAGGAGGCGTCCGGATCCCGTCGCACCGGGAAGGGGAGGAGGTGCAGCGTTCACTCTATCGCCTTCGGTGAGGGAGGCAATCCACTGCCGGCTGCGCTGTTCTCTTTCACCCAACGCCTATGCGGGAGGGCCACCGACCCCTTCTTCCTCGCTGCCGTACGTAGTCTGGGCAGATCCGGCCTCCCGCCGCACGCCTTGCCATATCCTGATGACCCTAAGGTATAAGTTTCTTTGAAACCGTCAATGCTCTAGCTGCATGCGGATCTTTTTCGATTCTATAGTCGAATCTAGGTCTTGGTTCAAAGAGGAAAGAAGGGTGCGGTGGGGTGGAGCATGAATCTAGGACGTGGTTCAATGAGGAAAGGAGGGAGGTAAAGTAGTATAGACTGGCTATCCAGCCGCTTTGTTGGTCGAAAAGGGAAAAAGGGGGGTAACCCAAAATTGGGGGGTCGAGTAGTTTGTACAGGACTAGATTTGCTGCCCTCACATAGGAAAAAGGTTCAAAGAGAACAAATATGGGACCAACGTAGATATGCTGCTTGGTTACATATTCTGCATCACCCATTTATACGTGTGGACGCACATGGTGCTGGCATGTCCCATGTCCCATGTCCCATACAACTATTTTGCTGTTGTTAATCTAAGAATGCCACTGGAAAATTGAAGCAATGCCACTATTAAAAGTAAATTACATTTTTAACGAATGTTGTTTTAAGAGAATGTCTCTGTTAATATGACTCAATGCAACTGTTTTAGAAATGCTACTATCCTACTTTGTTTTCCATCAAGATAAGTTAGATGCTTCTTTCTGTCACCGTTTGTTTCATCCTCCTTTATTGGCAAGTAATTGTTTCCTTTTTTGCCTCTGTTAAAACACGGGGTATCTATTAAACTTGTTGCTATTGCGACATTTTTCTTCGCTATGCGAAACACTTTGCTTGATTTCAGTGCAACTGCACAAAACGAGATTGGATTTCCTATTCGTGTTCGTAGATTCGTATTTTATCTTGGTCATCTCATGAAAGGTCAGTACAGGCCTTCATCCACATGATTGTGCAGTGTGCTTTGAGATGTTGTGCTACTTGTATTGGTACTGTTTTAAATAAATCTTGAATTGAAGCTATTGTATTGCTGTCTTTTCCCATTAAGTAGTGAACAAAAATGGGACCAAACCAGACATGATGCTTGTTGCTTTGTTACAACAAACTCTGCATCAGCCCATTTATAAGTAGATGGAAGCACATATTGTTGTTGCGCCCACTCTCCCCTGGAACTGTTTATGCTTTTCATTAATCTAATGTCGCTGGTAAAATTAAGCAATGCCACTCTCAGAATTAACTACTAAATCTTATTTCAAAACTGCAACACTTGTTAGGGATTGGCGGGATTACCATTTTTGTGGCCGCATGTTTCATCCTCCTTTATTAGCCAGTAATTGATTCCTTTTTTGCCTTTGTTAAAATAGGGATATCTATTCAACTTGTTGCTATTGTGACATTTTGCTTTGCTACGCGAAACACTTATGTTTTATGAGTGTTTTGTGCAGTTCAACTTGAATGTCACACTGGCGACTTTGCTTAATTTTGGTGGAACTACACAAAAGGAGATCGGATTTTCATATATGTGTTGGGATATGTTTCCTGTCTTCCTTGCGAGCTGTTTCAAATCTTGGTCAAGAAAGGTCAGTACCGACTTTCATCCACATGATGCTGCAGTGTGCTTTGAGATGTTGTGCTACTTGTATTGGTACTGTTTTGGATAAATGTTGAATTGAAGCTATTGAACTGTTATCTTTTACCATTAAGTGAGCAAAAATTGTTCCAACCCAGACATGATGCTTGTTTCTCCGCATCACCCCCTTTATAAGTAGATGGAAGCCCATGTTGTTGTTGCGCCCACTCTCCCTGGATCTGTTTATGCTTTTTGTTAATCTAATGTCGCTGGTAAAATTAAGCAATGCCACTCTCAGAATTAATTAACTACTGAATCTTAGTTCAAAACTGCAACACTTGTTAGGAATTGGCGGGATTACCATTTTTGTGGCCGCATGTTTCATCCTCCTTTATTGGCCAATAGTTGATTCCTTTTTTGCCTCTGTTAAAACGAATCAGTCGCATTGTTTTAGGAATGGTACTATCCTGCTTTGTAGTTCTTTCTACATGTTTAACCAAGGTATTTTTAAGATAATGTCTCTGTTAAAATGAATCAGTCACATTGTTTTAGGAATGGTACTTTTCTGCTTTGTCATTCTTTATACATGTTGAAACAAGGCATTGTTAAGATAATGTCTCAGTCAATATGAACGAATCACACTGAGGGAGAATTGCTACTCTCCTGCTTTGTTTCCCATTAAGATAAGGTAGATCAGTAGATGCTTTTCTTCTGGGAGTACAAGTCATCAACCGTTATTTCTCAGTAAGAGTTTCCCTTATACCTATTGTTGCTTACAGGGATATTAAAATTAAAGCTCGGTTTTATTCCGACTTTGATTTCAGTTGAACTGCACAAAAGGAGCCAATATGTCCAAGGCAAACTGCTGCATTACTGGGTCTAGTTGGTCGTTCCACTTTGCAGAAAGAAGCAGTCACTGTTTGCGCTACATTACATAAGGAATGACCGAGAAGCTTTACAGAATATTAGTAGACAATGGTGACATGACTAGTCTGCAGAGAGCATAGGCAACTCTACAACACGTGGAGTGCACTGGGAAAAAAGTGCCCAAACAAGTACAAGAAGCCATGATAGGACTCCACGATCATAGGCATTACATATTTTGAATGGGAAAAGCTGGTAAAAGTTTAATCATTGATGTTAGCAAGAAGACATTAGTTTAATATATTGGAATTGGAAAACGTTGTCAATATTTGCTCATTGATGTTAGCCAGAAGACATGCATTTGATATTTTTGCGTGGGACGCCCTTTGCTGTGAGCAGCGTCAATCGTTTTTTCCTATTCCTATGTTTAGTTTAAAAGTAAATAGTTACTCTGTTGAGATATTCCTATGTTAAGAGTTTGTTCTAAATATTGTCTATGTAATGTCAAGCCTTGTGTTTGATTGCAAAGTTGAGCTTGGAATGTAGTGGCATGCGGCATCATGAGCTATTCACCGTGCCTCCTGCGAATAATGCTTCGTATTGTTTTGCATGTCGATCTAATGCCAGTGATTTGCTTGTTAAGAAGATCATCCTCTTCTGTTGTTTCCGTGCTTAAGAAGTTCATCGTCTTATGTTTCATTCATAGCCTATACGACAAGTCGGGTAGGTTAGACGTGAAACCATATGATCTTCCGACCAACTCATCATCTTAGGCCGTGATTGGATTGTTGTTTTCCAACGAAAACCGCTTGTAAAACTGACACTTGTAAATAAAAGCAGATGGCCTCGGGCGCAGCGCTTGGTTGGTCGATTTCGACTAGTAAAATATACACTGGTCTCTCAAATTATACGCGTAAGCCACCGGTTTTACATACAGACCTCAGGCCCTCAATTTCATTACGCCTGTATTTTACGCGATGTTTCCAATGACGAGTAAATTACACCTGTATCTTAATACATGTGTGAAATAAACAAGAGCTCCCAAGCGCGGCCTTACCGTTTAATGCCGTCTCAGTCTCTGAAGGTGCTCATAGGTGTCTGATGATCCTGGCTTCTTGAATGAGCAGCGGGCGCTGTATCAGACCATTCGTAGGGCCCGTGAGGCCCTCTCCGTTGTCCTTCGAGTTGTTGTGCTTGCCGTGGCGTCGAGCATTATTAACATGGTCAACGAACATGAGGATTCAGAAGATAACTTTATTTTGACTGGATGACAGTACGACCCACCAGGGCCATAGCCGTACGTACGCAAGTGCCTCCTTATTATGTACAACTATATTTTTTTGCTTCCTCCTGGTTTCCTGATATCACGGTCCCACACCATTGTCAACCTATGTAGTCAATATAAACGAGAGAATTGCACAAGGTGCGGCCGGCAGCCGGGACCAAGCAGGTTGAGCAGTATTTGTGTTTGTGAGGCGTGAGCACTACAGAGTTTTTCTTGAGCGATGTTTTCGTTGTTGTTCAGAGGAGAGCAGGGTATTAACTGGGCGGGCTGTGGCCCGTCTAGCCTAGGCCAGATATCCAGCCCAGATATTAATTCTTTTTCAAGATGAAAATGGCTAGCCCAGTTATACGTTTTTTGAGGAAAACCCAGGCAAGGTCAACTTGTTATTCTCCGCCCCGTTGGGCTGCAAATCTTACCTAGGAGGGATGCATTAGGCTTAACAGGAAAATGGGCTTTAAAAAATAATAAATTGGATGTAATTATAAAACTGGGCAGTAACTATAAAAAATGCACCAAACAAGAAATTAGTTTATAAAATATTATTTATGGATTTTTAAAATCTTAATTTTTAATTGTTGCGTGCGCAATGTTTTGTTGGATTTTTAGGTAATACAAATTTATATTTAATCTGACTAGAAATTTCGAGATAAAAATATTTTGGATCCCATCAAAATGTGGGAAATTTTATTGAATTCTGTCTTGAATGGTTGGTTGAAATTATTAATCGCTGTCCTACCTACAAAATGGGATGTAATTTTAACAAACTGTAAATGGGTTGTAGAAAATTCCATTAGAATTCAAAAATGGGTTGTACATTCTTACAAATCGCAGGTGGGCTATAAGTTCTCTGCCACACAGTTGTGGGCCTACTAAGTTGGCGCGTCCCCTAAAAAAGAAGTTGACGCGTATGCAAGGCTTTGTTAACTTATAGTCAACACACGGTTCTAGCAGCAGTGGTCGTTGGATGTCTATCCGACGGATGTCCTGCTTCTTCTTCAATCTCGGATATTCTAGCTACGACCGCCCAAAAAATGATTCCTCCCCCTAACATCTGGGGCGCACCGTTTCGGAGGCTGAACCTGTGGGCCTACTAAGTTGATGTGTACCAAGGGCTTTGTCAACTTAGTCAATATAAACGATTCTAGCTGCAATGACCGTACAATGTCCATCCAACGACCGTCGTCCTTCTTCAACCTCTGGTCTTCTTGCTCCAACCACCGAAAGCAGCGCCGATCATGCCGCCTGCTCCTGCCTCTCATGGTCGGCTGTGCTGTCGCGGAGGCCTCACCGCCCGCTACCACTCCCATCGCTAGCCAGGCCATCCCTCCACTCACCCACACCCCCTGTTATTCTGTGGCGACGGCAGCCTCACACCGCAGCCGGACCAGTGAACCCTCGTACTCCTCTCCATGTGGGCATCCACTGCCGCGTCTTCCCCGGCTCCGCGTCATCCCCTTCCTATGCCTCGCTGTCGTCCATAGCCGTGGTGCTCTCGGTGCGGCGTGGTCAATCGGAAGAGTACTGTACGTGGAGAGGCTGACAGCTGGGTCCACGGTAGCCGCAAGGAAGTGCCTCCTTATTACGCGCAAAATAATTAATCCTTCGCCCGACAGCAGGGACCCACCGGACGGGCCACCGTATTTCGCGAAAAAAACGTTCCCCCCGCTGTCAGCTCGGACCCACTGGAAGTGCCTCCTTATTACGCACAAAAAAATGAATACTCCCCCTGCCAGCTGGGACCGTCCTTGGTGGGAGGCTGACTTGTGGGCCTACTAAGTTGACGGGGATGGAGGGCTTTGTAAACTTAGTCAATATGAACTATTCTAGATCCAGTGACCGTACGATGTCCATCCAACGGCCGTAGTGCTTCTTCAACCTCTGGTCTTCTTGGCCCAGCCGCCCAAAGCAGCGCCGATCATGCCGCATGCTCCTGCCTCCCGTGGTCGGCTGTGCTGCCGTGGAGGCCTCACCGCCCCGACTATTCCCACTGCTGGCCAGGCCCTGCGGCGACGACAGCCTCACAGCGCAGCCGAACCAATGAACCCTCGTACTCCTCTCCGCGCGGGCTTCCACTGCCGCGTCTTCCCCAGCTCCGCGTCGTCACCTTCCGAGGCCTCGCCATCGTCTACCGCCCTGGTGCTCTCGGCGCGGCATGGTCAACAAGGAACGACTTCCATCGGAAGAGTACTATACGTGGAGAGGCTGACAGTTGGGTCCACGGCGGCCGCAAGGAAGTGCCTCCTTATTACGCGCAAAATAATTATTCCTCCACCTGATAGCAGGGACCCACCGAACGGGCCACCGTATTTCGTGAAAAAAATGTTTCCCCCTGACTGTTGGGAACCACCAGCTACATCTTTTCACGCAAGGAAGTGCGTCCGGGAAAAAAATGATTCGCCCCCCTGACTGCTGGGACCCACCAGCTACATCTTCGCACGCAAGGAAGTGCGTCCGGGCAAAAAAACGATTTGCCCCCCTGACTACTGGGACCCACCAGCTACATCTCTGCACGCAAGGAAGTGCGTGACAGTCGGGACCCACCTGGTCAAAGCGTACGTAGCATTGTCATTCTGGTAGCGAACATGTACGTACATACTGGTCGATGTAGAGGCACGCACATGTCGTACTAGAGGCGTGCACGTAGCATGTACACGTACGTACAACGGCCAGTGTGCAAGAAAGAAAATACGGCCACGTACGTACATACGGGCGGGGTCTCGAACGCCTACTCACGCATACGTACGGCCAGGGATCGTGTACATGGCTGGGTCAGGACGGAGAAACTTCGTCGTCGTCGTGTTCATGGGGAGGCAACGGAATGCGTCATGTTCATCGGGAGGCAACAGAACGCATGGGAGCCAACCGGCTTGGACGGAACCGCCGATGGAAACGAGGCCTAGTGTACCGCAGAACGAAGGAAACGGCCTTGTGTTCGACCGACCATGTTCGAAACAGGATCCTGTTCATCGGGAGGGGTCT
The DNA here is from genome assembly GCF_002162155.2 of Triticum dicoccoides. Lineage (NCBI taxonomy): Eukaryota > Viridiplantae > Streptophyta > Magnoliopsida > Poales > Poaceae > Triticum > Triticum dicoccoides. Next base: position 200,173,839 of record NC_041383.1, read on the forward strand.
GACGTATCGTAAAACGGAGGAAACAGACTTCTGTTGGACCTCCTACGGTCGAAACGGGGTCCTGTTGATCGGGACGGGTGTGGCGTACCGCAAAACAGAGGAAACGGACTTGTGTTTGAGCGCTACGGTCGAAACGGGGGTCCTGTTCATCGGGAGGGGTGTGGCGTACCGCAAAACGGGACTCCACGGGATACTATTCATCTCCACCGTCGACCTCCTCCAGCCTCCACGGTTGACTGTTCATCCACCGTCGACCTCCTCTAGCCTCCACCTATGACTGTTCATCCACGGGCTCCTGTTCATCCAGCCTCCACCGCGCGCTACTCCACCGACTACTGTTCAACCATCCCTCTCCACGGGCTCCTGTTCAACCACCCCTCCACGGGCTACTGTTCATCCAGCCCTCCACCGGATACTGTTCAACCAGCCCTCCACGGGGTCATCCTGTTCATCCAGCCCTCCACGGGGTCCTGTTCATCCAGCCCCAACTGGCTCGATCGATCGGGGTCCTGTTCATCCAGAGGCAACACCACAGGGTCCTATTCATCCACCCCCACCAGGAACTGTTCATCCACCCCCTAGCAATGCTCACTGTTCATCCAAAAACCCCAGCAATGCTCACTGTTCATCCATAGGCAGCATCGATCGGCTTCAGTAGCAGCAGTAGCAAAGGAATCGCTTGATCGCTCGGGTTCAGTAACACGTAGCCTGCAGTGCAATTGCTCGGGTTCAGTTAGGCGACGCCTCGCTCGGGTTCAGTTAGAGCCCAACACCTCGCACCCACGCGCGTACGGTACGAGAGAAACGCACATCGCTCGGCCCCCGACCACCCACCGTAATCGGGAACTCCCTGATATTTTCCTCGCCCTCGCTTCTACCATGGTTTTTTCTGTCATGGACGGCCCAAAGAATGTCATGCATCTGCGTCTCCGGCCCGCCCAAGATGAAAAGCCCATTTTCTGTCATGATTTTTTGTCATAGAAGTAGGATCCTACCATATCTATGATGATACTGGGTTTTGTCACAATTATCATCATAGAAGTGTCATAATTATGAGAGAAAAAATTTCATTCAGCCCAAAATGTCACGGATGTGTCTTTTTTCATAGCGCCACGACTCACGTCGTTGATCAGTGCGGTGTCAAGCCGCAAAGTGATTAAGTGGCAGCTGTTCACCACATGGCAGCCCCTTTCTACCAGAAAGCCCACAGATGACACCCGTCCTATGACGTGTCACACAAGAAGGCGTGGAGCTGGCAAGATAGCCCGGAAAGCCTTGCCGGGCAACCAACAACATGACGTTAAGCTGCACATTAAATGCGGCCTGTCAGCCTGCAGAGTTAGGTATGATAGCAGTATTTGCTATCATATCAGTGTCTAATGACCGATTCGCCAGTGTGATGACCCCTTAACCTATAAAGGAGGCATGTGGCAACGGTAGAGGGGGTTCAGGAGGTTAGAAGGTTGGATAACTCACACCCCCATAAGCGCGTAGTCACTGCCGCCCTGAGGCAACCCTTGCCGGGAAAGTGTACTACCCTCCGCCACCACATTTCCACCATCAATCCACCAAAGCAGGAGTAGGGTTTTACGCCTCGCGGCGGCCCGAACCTGGGTAAAACTATCCGTGTGATCTCTGTCGTGCTGCCTCATGTTCGTCTGCTATTTGTGCAACGCGACACCCCCTTGTCGAACCAGCAAGGGGCCATCCTGGTCCAATAGGTGGCCGTGGTTTCCCGCGACATCTTTGGCGCGCCAGGTAGGGGGATCGCTTGCGCGGACCTGAAGACGTGAGCAGCACATCACCTTCGTTGCCATCTGCGTCTCCAACGGTGCCATCAACCAGGGCACCCACGAAGGCGCGGAAGTGAAGCGAGGCCATCCTTGCGCCACATTGTTGGTCTACACGCCTCGCCATAGCCACGGCTACAACGAAGACCGCCGCTGGTGGCAAGAGACCCATCTCGGTGGCTTGCGGGGTGTACCCAGCATTCGGGCGTCGTTCGTAGAAAGGGCATGAAACATGCGGGAGCGAGCTCCCTCCTCCCTGTACCTTCCCTTCGTCAGTTGTCGAATCTCTTTAGCCCCAGCGTCATCAATGTCGATGATTACCGCGCGATGCTCGGTCCAGTATTTCCCTTTTTGGGTAATCCTAAGCACAGCGCTGGTATGAGTCCATCGATAGATGCCCCGACAAGCATACTTCAGCGAAGCTGCGTACATCGGCATGACCCATGCATAAGCGGCCGCTAGACTGACCCAAAGGAGAGGAGAAAAAGGGAGGAGGACCAGAGAAGCCTGGCGCTATGCCTCGATGCCTGCCAACCGCATGAAATGCGCATCAGTCCCTGCCAGGAACGGAGAAACCACCTAGTTGACTTCTGCTCCTCCAGGTGCCATGGGCGTGCCTGACGCGCGTGGCCTGGCAAAGGAGAAAGAAGGTCAGAGCGAAAGCTAAGTTTACATTATCACTTCTTGATTGATACATTTGAGAATTTTGCAAACGTTTATCCCTTAACTCTAGTGAGCGTTCGTATTGTGAAAACCCTCGTGTGATGGAGCCTTGGTTAGCTTCTTTGGTCGCACCATCGTCCTGTCCAGAGCCATGCTTGCAGGACGAGAGGCTGCACCGAGAACTACTTGGGAAAAACCTGCCGGGATGCATCCACGCCAAGATGACTGATAAGGGCCGGACCCTTACGACAATCACGTCAATATGATACTAGCAGGCATCCAAAGCATACATAGGGATCGATCATATGGACGCAAAGATATAGTGCTCAAAGGGATAAACACGCGTTTAAAATTTAGCTAGGAATATCGGTTTTGCACAAACGCCAGAGATAGAATGACTAAACGCAAAATGTACGTCATGTTTCATTAGAGGGCAACACAAAAGCAACAATGACACAATACTTGGCTCAGTGAACAGATGGAGCGATTCAAACTTGGAGAACCCTGTCGGCCCGTGACACAGCTTTCTCCTTGGCAGCTGTGATGTCGGCACCTGCTGGCGGCTTCTTGAATCTGTCGTCAAGGTCGAGGTCTGGATGGCGGCAGGTGATATTGCTCAAGACCATGAAGAGGGCATTAAGGACAAGCCTCCGGGACTCGGTCACGAAGCGCTCGGCCCTCCCTTCTTTGTTCACTCTCAGCTTCTCGATCAGGTCGTTGAAGAAGATTCCCAGCTTAACACTTGGGACCTCTTGCTTGCTAACCGAGAAGACTAGGTCATCCATGCCCATCGCCGCAGCCTGAACACTAAGACGCTCAGCCATGTCGACCAGGCTTGTGATCCACAGGTTGCTCGGATTGACCTGATTCTTCATCTTGTCATCAACATCCTGCTGGAGACGCTTGGCGGTGTCCAAATCCTTGGACAACAACTGCTGGCGATACTCAAGTGACTCCGCCTTCATGTCTGAGATGTTGCCGTTGGCAGTTTCAAGGATCTGAGTCTTGGAAGAGAGTTGCGACTGCACGTCAGCCAAGAGGGCCTCCACCTTCCGTGCTTCTTCCTTGAGAGCTTCCAACTCCTTGGCGTTCCCGGTAAGATCTACCACCAGCTTAGACACCTGCTGGTCAAGATCAGTCTTGGCGTCGGACGCGACAGCCAGGTCATTAGTGAGCTCCTTCAGCTGGACAGCAGAGTCAGCGGCAACGGCTTCTAGGGCTGCCCATGCTTGTCCTCCAGATCCTTAGTGCGCTGGCGGACAAGAGCATCCAGATCGTCATCTTTGGCGTGAAGAGTGGCTCCGAGCTTCTCCTCCCGGAGGGAGTTCTCTTGCTCTCTGGCGTCCAGGGATGCCTTGCGGTCAGCCAGGCGTGCCTCGCGAGCCATGATGTCCTCCCGCGTCATCTGGAGCGTCTCTTGCTGCCTCAAGAGCACCTTAAATTGCTTGTCGTGCCACGTGCGCAGCTCCAGGCCCTTATCCTTCAGCTTCTGGTTCATCCTGTCGACGGACTCGCGCTGATTCTTGAGCGCCCGCCACTTCTGGTTGTGTCGGGCCTGCATCTCTTTCACGCCCGCCGCCATGGACTCCGTGAAGGACATGTCCATGGCAACGACGGCTGAGTCGTCAGCCTCTCCAGCTCCCTGATAAAGCGGAGCCAGGAGACGTTGAAGCTCTTCATCAAGCTCAGCCTCGTCATCAGTGGCAGGCCAGGCACTCTAGCTCCGGGTGGCGACTGCACCATGGCCAGCGTGCTCGAATAGGACAGGGGGATCTCAGTGATGGTCCCGGTGGCGGGGAGTGGGCCCATGGTCTAGAGAGGGATCTTCACCTCGACGGCCACTCCCCCGCCGGGATGTCCTCTGAAGAATGGTCCTTCACCACCAAGGAACCATGTGCATCCCCGGCAGTGGATCCTATCCCTCAGCGGCAGCAAGCTCTACGGCTCCATCTGCGGCGGCCCTTCCTATATCAGCCATCACCTCCAGCGGGTCTGATTCCTTTGCTTGAGGGGCTACATATGAGAGAAGCCAGTGAATCGCGAAGAAGCGAAAATCTTAAACAATTAGAAAAGCCAGCAGAAGCGACCAGAGCAAGAAAGACAAAAAAGGGAACAATTGAAGTACCTGGAGAAGTCTGCCGGGTAGGAACCTCTGTTTCCCTGGCAACAACTGTTGTCAGGCCCTGAACTTCACCCTCTAGCATGGTAGTCCCAGCAGCCTTCTGTGCAGCATCATCCACGAAAGGTTCCATGGGGATCTCTCCATCTTGGGCGGTCGGGGAAGCGTGCCCCTCGGGGAGGGGCTCGCTCTACATCGTCTCACCTCCCCCTCCACTCGAGGGAACAAGAAGGTTGTCCCCATCACCCCCGGCGGGTGGAACAAGCCTCCGCTCCCGGGCCGAGGGATGGGCTGGGGGCTCGACACAGGGTCCTCCGCATCAGCCCTCACCAAGGCCGAGCTCTCTGCACCCTTCAACGATCCAAGATGCCGGATCTTCCTCCAGGAGTGGTGGATGAGGGTTTCTGTGTCCTCCTCCACCTCCCTGCCACCGATAACAAGAGCGAGAGGCCAGTCAGCACAAATAATTGGATATGCACAAGCTATCCACAAAAAAATCCTCCTTACTCTTCTATAATAAGCATGGAGTCCAAATTGAAATCCATGGGAGGTGGAGAGTCCCGTCTTCTCTTTAGGGATGGAGAGGCAGAACTTCCCGGCAGCTTCGGTGCTTGCCGCGGCACCAGGGGCTCCGAGGAAGACGAGCTCTAAGAGGAGATCGAGCCAGAGTAGGGGCTGGACTCCGCCTCCACGTCTGCCTGTCGCCTGGCAGAGGAAGCCTTGTCCTGGGCAAGACGTGGAGATTGGCGGCTCGCCGCCTCAGCCATGGTGGCTTTGGTGGTAGTCTTCTTTGTTGGGGAACGTAGCATGCAATTTCAAAAAAATTCCTACGATCATGCAAGATCTATCTAGGACATGCATAGCAATGAGAGGGGGAGAGTGTGTCCATGTACCCTCATAGATCGAAAGCGGAAGCATTAGGTTAACGCGGTTGATGTAGTCGAACGTCTTCATGATCCAACCGATCTAGCAGTGAACGTATGTCATCTCCGAGTTCAGCACACGTTCAGCTCGATGACGTCGCTCGAACTCTTGATCCGGCAGAGGGTCGAGGGAGAGTTTCGTCAGCACGATGGCGTGATGACGGTGATGGTGATGTGATCTGCGCAGGGCTTCGCCTAAGCACTACGACGCTATCACCGGAGGTGTAAACTGTGGAGGGGGGCACCGCACACGGCTAAGAGAACAATTGATGTGCCTTTGGGGTCCCCCCGCCCCCTTATATAAAGGAGGGGAGGAGCAGGCCAGTGGCCAGGAGGGGCGCGCCATGGGGGGGAGTCCTACTAGGATTCCACTCTTAGTAGGATTCCCCCCCCCCACCTTTTTCCTTTATTCTGGAGTAGCAAAGGGGGAAAGAGAGAGGGAGTAGGAGAGGGAAAGGGGGCGCCTCCCCCACCCCTTTTCCAATTCGGATTGGCAAGGGGAGGGGCGTGCCACATCCTATGGCCGTCCCTCTCTTCTCCACTAAGGCCCATTACTTTCCGGGGGGGTGGTCCGGTAATCTCCCGGTACTCCAAAACCATTCTGGTGTCTGAATATAACCTTCCAATATATCAATCTTTACCTCTCGACTATTTCGAGACTCCTCATCATGTCCGTGATCTCATCCGGGACTCTGAACAAAACTTCGGTCACCATAACACATAACTCATAATACAAATCGTCATCGAACGTTAAGCGTGCGGACCCTACGGGTTCGAGAACTATGTAGACATGATCGAGACACCTCTTCTATCAACAACCAATAGCGGAACCTGGATGCTCATATTGGTTCCTACATATTCGATGAAGATCTTTATTGGTCAAACCGCATAACAACATACGTTGTTCCCTTTGTCATCGGTATGTTTTGCTCGAGATTCGATCGTCGGTATATTCATACCTAGTTTAATCTTGTTACCATCAAGTCTCTTTACTCATTCCGTAATGCATCATCCCGTAACTAACTCATTAGTCACATTGCTTGCAAGGCTTATAGTGATGAGCATTACCGAGAGGGCCCAGAGATACCTCTTCGATAAACGGAGTGACAAATCCTAATCTCGATCTATGCCAACCTAACAAACACCTTTGGAGACACCTATAGGGCATCTTTATAATCACCCAGTTACATTGTGACGTTTAATAGCACACAAGGTGTTCCTCCGGTATTCGGGAGATGCATAATCTCATAGTCATAGGAACATGTATAAGTCATGAATAAAGCAATAGAAATAAAACTTAGCGATCATTATGCTAAGCTAACGGATGGGTCTTGTCCATCACATCATTCTCTAATGATGTCATCCCGTTCATCAAATGACAACACATGTCGATGGTCAGGAAACATAACCATCTTTGATTAACGAGCTAGTTGAGTAGAGGCATACTAGGGACACTTTGTTTTGTATATGTATTCACACATGCACTAAGTTTTCGATTAATATAATTCTAGCATGAATAATAAACATTTATCATGATATAAGGAAATATAAATAACAATTTTATTATAGCCTCTAGGGCATATTTCCTTTAGTCTCCCACTTGCACTAGGGTCAATAATCTAGATTACATAGTAATGATTCTAACACCCGTGGAGTCCTGGTGCTGATCATGTTTTGCTCGTGGAAGAGGCTTAGTCAATGGGTCTTCAACATTCAGATCCGTATGTATCTTGCAAATATCTATGTCTCCCTCCTTGACTTGATCGTGGATGGAGTTGAAGCGTCTCTCGATTTTTTGGTTCTCTTGTGAAATCTGGATTCCTTCGCGAAGGTAATTACTACAGTATTGTCACAAAAGATTTTCATTGGACCCGATGCACTAGGTACACCTAGATCGGATATGAACTCCTTCATCCAGACTCCTTCATTTGCTGCTTCCGAAGCAGGTATGTACTCCACTTCACACGTAGATCCCGCCACGACGCTCTACTTGGAGCTGCACCAACTGACAGCTCCACCATTCAATATAAATACGTATCTGGTTTGCGACTTAGAGTGATCTAGATCAGTGTCAAAGATTGCACCGACGTAACCATTTACGATAAGCTCCTTGTCACCTCCATAAATGAGAAACATATCCTTAGTCCTTTTCAGGTATTTCAAGATGTTCTTGACCATTGTCTAGTGATCCACTCCTGGATTACTTTGGTACCTCCCTGCTAAACTTATAGCAAGGCACACATCAGGTCTGGTACACAGCATTGCATACATGATAGAACCTATGGCTGAGGCATAGGGAATGGCATTCATTTTCTCTCTATCTTCTGCAGTGGTCGGGCATTGAGTCTGACTCAACTTCACACCTTGTAACACAGGCAAGAACCCTTTCTTTGACTGATCCATTTTGAACTTCTTCAAAACTTTATCAAGGTATGTGCTTTGTGAAACTCCAATTAAGCATCTTGATCTATCTCTATAGATCTTTATGCCCAATATATAAGGAGCTTCACCGAGGTCTTTCATTGAAAAATTCTTATTCAAGTATCCTTTTATGCTATCCAGAAATTATGTATTATTTCCAATCAACAATATGTCATCCACATATAATATTAGAAATGCTACAGAGCTCCCTCTCACTTTCTTGTAAAAATAGGCTTCTCCAAAAGTTTGTATAAAACCATATGCTTTGATCACATTATCAAAGCGTATATTCCAACTCCGAGAGGCTTGCACCAGTCCATAAATGGATCGCTGGAGCTTGCACACTTTGTTAGCACCTTTTGGGTCAACAAAACCTTCTGGTTGCATCATATACAACTCTTCTTTAAGAAATCCATTAAGGAATGCAGTTTTGACATCCATTTGCCAAATTTCATAATCATAAAACGCGTCAATTGCTAACATGATTCGGACAGACTTAAGCATCACTACGGATGAGAAGGTCTCATCGTAGTCAACTCCTTGAACTTGTCGAAAACCTTTCACAACAAGTCGAGCTTTGTAGACAGTAACATTACCATCAGCGTCGGTCTTCTTATTGAAGATCCATTTATTTTCTATGGCTTGTTGATCATCGGGCAAGTCCACCAAAGTCCACACTTTGTTCTCATACATGGATCCCATCTCAGATTTCATGGCCTCAAGCCATTTCACGGAATCTGGGCTCATCATCGCTTCCTCATAGTTTGTAGGTTCATCATGGTCTAGTAACATGACTTCCAGAATAGGATTACCGTAGCACTCTGGTGTGGGCCGTACTCTGGTTGACCTACGAGGTTGGGTAGTAACTTGCTCTGAAGTTTCATGATCATCATCATTAGCTTCTTCACTAATTGGTGTAGGAATCACTGGAACTGATTTCTATGATGAACTACTTCCAATTCGGGACAAGGTACAATTACCTCATCAAGTTCTACTTTCTTCCCACTCACTTCTTTCGAGAGAAACTCCTTCTCTAGAAAGGATCCATTCTTAGCAACGAATATCTTGCCTTCGGATCTGTGATAGAAGGTGTACCCAACAGTTTCTTTTGGGTATCCTATGAAGATGCATTTCTCCGATTTGGGTTCAAGCTTATCAGGTTGAAGCTTTTTCACATAAGCATCGCAACCCAAACTTTAAGAAATGACAGCTTAGGTTTCTTGCCAAACCATAGTTCATATGGTAACGTCTCAACGGATTTAGATGGTTCCCTTTTTAACGTGAATGCGGCCGTCTCTAAAGCATAGCCCCAAAATGATAGCGGCAAATTAGTAAGAGACATCATAGATCGCACCATATCGAATAAAGTACGGTTACGACGTTCAGACACACCAGTACGCTGTGGTGTTCCAGGTGGCGTGAGTTGCGAAACTATTCCACATTGTTTCAAATAAAGACCGGACTCTCAAATATTTATCTCCGCGATCATATTGTAGAAACTTTATTTTCTTGTTACGATGATTTACCACTTCACTCTGAAACTCTTTGAACTTTTCAAATGTTTCAGACTTATGTTTCATTACGTAGATATACCCATATATGCTCAAATCATCTGTGAAGGTCAGAAAATAATGATACCCGCCGCGAGCCTCAACACCCATCGGTATGTATTATTTCCAATAAGTCAGTGGCTCGCTCCATTGTTCTAGAGAACGTAGTCTTAGTCATCTTGCCCATGAGGCATGGTTCGCAAGCATCAAGTGATTCCAAAAGCCCATCGGCATGGAGTTTCTTCATGCGCTTTACACCAATATGACCTAAACGGCAGTGCCACAAATAAGTTGCACTATCATTACTAACTTTGCATCCTTTGGCTTCAATATTATGAACATGTATATCACTACGATCGAGATTCAACAAAAATAGACCACTCATCAAGGGTGCATGACCATAAAACATATTACTCATATAAATAGAATAATCGTTATTCTCTGATTTAAATGAATAACCATCTCGCATCAAACAAGATCCAGATATAATGTTCATGCTCAACACTGGCACCAAATAACAATTATTCAGGTCTAAAACTAATCCTGAAGGTAGATGTAGAGGTAGCATGCCGACGGCGATCACATCGACCTTGGAACCCTTTCCAACGCGCATCATCACCTCGTCCTTAGCCAATCTTATTTTAATCCGTAGCCCCTGTTTTGAGTTGCAAATATGAGTAACAGAACCAGTATCAAATACACAGGTGCTACTACGAGAATTAGTAAGGTACACATCAATAACATGTATATCAAATATACCTATCAATTTGCCATCCTTCTTATCCACCAAATACTTGGGGCAGTTTCGCTTCCAGTGACCAGTCCCTTTAAAGTAGAAGCACTCAGTTTCAGGCTTAGGTCCTGGCTTGGGTTTCTTCCCGGGAGTGGCAACTTGCTTGCTATTCTTCTTGAAGTTCCCCTTCTTCCCTTTGCCCTTTTTCTTGAAATTAGTGGTCTTGTTAACCATCAACACTTGATGCTCCTTCTTTATTTCTACCTCCGCAGCCTTTAGCATTGCGAAGAGCTCGGGAATTGTCTTTTCCATCCCTTGCATATTATAGTTCATCATGAAGCCTTTATAGCTTGGTGGCAGTGATTGAAGAACTCTGTCAATGACACTATCATCAGGAAGATTAACTCCCAGCTGAGTCAAGTGGCTATGGTACCCAGACATTCTGAGTATGTGTTCACTGACAGAACTATTCTCCTCCATCTTGCAGCTATAGAACTTGTTGGAGACTTCATATCTCTCAACTCGGGCATTTGCTTGAAATATTAACTTCAACTCTTGGAACATCTCATATGCTCCATGACGTTCAATACATCTTTGAAGTCCCGATTCTAAGCCATAAAACAGGGCACACTGAACCATCGAGTAGTCATCAGATCATGCTTGGCAGACGTTCATAACATCAGCATCTACTCCTGCAATAGGCCTTACACCGAGCGGTGCTTCAAGGACATAATTCTTCTGTGGAGCAATGAGGATAATCCTCAAGTTACAGACCCAGTCCGTGTAATTGCTACCATCATCTTTCAACTTAGCTTTCTCTAGGAACGCATTAAAATTAAAGGGAACAGTGGCATGGGCCATTGATCTACAACAACATAGATATGCAAAAAAAACTATTAGGACTAAGTTCATGATAAATTAAAGTTCAATTAATCATATTACTAAAGAACTCCCACTTAGATAGACATCCCTCTAGTCATCTAAATGATCACGTAGTCCATATCAACTAAACCATGTCCGATCATCACGTGAGATCAATGGTGAACATCTCTATGTTGATCATATCTACTATATGATTCACATTCGACCTTTCGGTCTCAGTGTTCCGAGGCCATATGTGCATATGCTAGGCTCTTCAAGTTTAACCTGACTATTCTGCACGTGCAAAACTGGCTTGCACCCGTTGTATGTGAACATATAGCTTATCACACCCGATCATCACGTGGTGTCTCGACACGACGAACTGTAGCAACGGTGCATACTCAGGGAGAACACTTATACCTTCAAATTTAGTGAGGGATCATCTTATAATGCTACCGTTGTACTAAGCAAAATAAGATTGATAAAAGATAAACATCACATGCAATCAATATATGTGAAATGATATGGCCATCATCATCTTGTGCCTTTGATCTCCATCTCAGAAGCACTGTCATGATCTCCATTGTCACCGGCTTGAAACCTTGATCTCCATCGTAGAATCATTGGCGTCTCGCCAACTATTGCTTCTACAACTATCGCTACCGCTTAGTGATAATACATGGCGATTGCATTTCATACAATAAAGAGACAACCATATGGCTCCTGCCAGTTGCCGATAACTTCTTACAAAACATGATCATCTCATGCAACAATTTATATCACATCATGTCTTGACCATTATCACATCACAACATGCCCTGCAAAAACAAGTTAGACGTCCTCTACTTTGTTGTTGCAAGTTTTATGTGGCTGCTACGGGCTTCTAGCAAGAACCGTTCTTACCTACGCATCAAAACCACAACGATTTTTCATCAAGTGTGCTGTTTTAACCATCAACAAGGACCGACCATAGTCAAACTCGATTCAAATAAAGTTAGAGAAACAGACACCCACCAGCCACCTGTGTGCAAAGCACGTCGGTAGAACCGGTCTCATGAACGTGGTCATGTAATGTTGGTCCAGGCCACTTCATCCAACAATACCGCCGAATCAAAGTAAGACATTAGTGGTAAGCGGTATGACTATTATCGCCCACAACTCTTTGTGTTCTACTCGTGCATATCATCTACGCATAGACCTAGCTCGGATGCCACTGTTGGGGAACATAGCATGCAAGATCTATCTAGGAGATGCATAGCAACAAGAGTGGGAGAGTGTGTCCATGTACCCTCGTGGACCAAAAGCGGAAGCATTAGGTTAACGCGGTTGATGTAGTCGAACATCTTCACGATCCAACCTATCTAGCACCGAATGTACGACACCTCCGAGTTTAGCACACATTCAGCTCGATGACATCGCTCGAACTCTTGATCCAGCAGAGGGTCGAGGGAGAGTTTCGTCAGCACGACGGCATGATGACAGTGATGGTGATGTGATCCGCGCAGGGCTTTGCCTAAGCACTACAACGCTATGATCGGAGGTGTAAACTGTGGAGGGGGAACCGCACACAGCTAAGAGATCAATTGATTTGCCTTTGGAGTGCCCCCCGCCCCTATATATAAAGGAGGGGAGGAGGAGGCCGGCATCCAGGAGGGGCGCGCCATGGGGGGAAGTCCTACTAGGACTCCACTCCTAGTAGGATTCGCCCCCCCCCCCACCTTTTTCCTTTATTCCTGAGTAGCAAAGGGGGAAAGAGAGAAGGAGTAGGAGAGGGAAAGGGGGGGCGCCGCCCCCACCCCTTGTCCAATGCGGATTGGAAAGGGGGGGCGCCACCTCCTATGGCCGTCCCTCTCTTCTCCACTAAGGCCCATGTTGGCCCATTACTTTCACGGGGGAGTTCCGGTAACCTCCCCGTACTCCGAAACTTCCCGAAACCATTCCGTTGCCGAATATAACCTTCCAATATATATATCTTTACCTCTCGACCATTTCGAGACTCCTTGTCATGTCTATGGTCTCATCTGGAACTCCTAACAAAACTTCGGTCACAATAACACATAACTCATAATACAAATCGTCATCGAACGTTAAGCGTGCGGACCCTACGGGTTCCAGAAATATGTAGACATGATCGAGAAACATCTCCGATCAATAACTAATAGTGGAACCTGGATGCTCATATTGGTTCCTACATATTCTACGAAGATCTTTATCAGTCAAACAGCATAACAACATACGTTGTTCCCTTTGTCATCGGTATTTTACTTGCCCGAGATTCGATCGTCGGTATCTTCATACCTAGTTTAATCTCGTCACCGGCAAGTCTCTTTACTCGTTCTGTAATGCATCATCCCCTAACTAACTCATTAGTCACATTGCTTGCAAGGCTTATAGTGATGAGCATTACCGAGAGGGCCCAGAGATACCTCTCCGATACACGGACTGACAAATCCTAATCTTGATCTATGCCAACCCAACAAACACCTTTGGAGACACCTGTAGAGCATCTTTATAATCACCCAGTTACGTTGTGACGTTTGATAGCACACAAGGTGCTCCTCCGGTGTTCGGGAGTTACACAATCTCATAGTCAGAGGAACATGTATAAGCCATGAAGAAAGCAATAGCAATAAAACTTAAGGATCATTATGCTAAATTAACAGATGGGTCTTGTCCATCACATCCTTCTCTAATGATGTGACTCTGTTCATCAAATGACAACACATGTCTATGGTTAGGAAACATAACCATCTTTGATTAACGAGCTAGTCAAGTAGAGGCATACTAGGGACACTTTGTTTTGTCTATGTATTCACACATGTGCTAAGTTTCCGGTTAATACAATTCTAGCATGAATAATAAACATTTAACATGACATAAGGAAATATAAATAACAACTCTATTATTGCCTCTAGGGCATATTTCCTTCATTCTTCACCTTCTTGGTGGCTGGGTTGGAGGCCGCCGCTCGGGTAGCGGCGTGCTTGCGGGTGCACTGCTTGGGGTCCGGCTCGGGGGTTTGCAGCCCAGCCATGAGCCACTCCTCAAGCTCCGCCACCTCGCTAGCCTCCTCCCCCTCCTGGAGCTCCGTTGCTGCCGTGGCTAGAGCAACTAGCCCAGCAAAGTTGTCCCTGGCAACCTCTTCCCAGGTAGCGCCTTCCGTGGCTTGCACCTCGCTGCGGCCCTGGGAAGAATTCCCATCCTCAGCTCTCCCATTGCCCTTTCCGTCCTGTCCTGCCTTCCTCATCGGCCCTCTTCAAAGTATACGCTACCTCCGCAGAGGAGCTGGGCTCATACATCCTGGTTTCAGTCCTGGTGGCCCTCTCCACTAGGGTGTTCGACCACTCGAGCTCTTCATCTAGGGCGGGTAGCTGCCAAGTGCTCGCTACCCCTTCAGCGTTGTAGTCCAGCATCCATTTCAATATCTAGTCCCAGGCAGAATTGATGTTCAGAGGGATGATAGTTGCCGGGAGCTTGAACAACTCAAAGCGATCGAACAGTTGGTCGCACAACCAGGCATGTCCATAAACTAACAAGTTGTTGGCCAATCCGGGAAGCAACCTCATCCTGTCTACCACATCGCCATATAGCCACGCGATCTGTCCCTTTCCTGCAACGACGAGATGTGATGGAGAAGAAAGTCCGCCCCCACATGCTCGATGGTTAACCTGGTAGCCCTCAAACGGGTGATCCTATTGATTGTTGGGCGCAGCCTATCCTCGGTAAGGCCTTTGGTACTCCAAGCCTTGCCGTGCTCAACGCATACCTTCCGGGATTCGCAAATCTCGGGGGCTTCCTTATCCTAGATCCAGCACCAATCTCCTCTCCATTCGCCCCACCTCTCGCGCTGGTACCCATGAAGGTAATCCCAGATCTTCCTCGCCACGCGTGGCATCCAGCTGATGCTTCCGGAGCGTTAGACTTTGCTCTCCACACGCAGGACAAAATAATGCTGGAACAGATCTACATTGGGCCTAACTCCGATGAAATTCTCGCACAAATGCATGAAGATGGCCATAGTCGCCATTGCATTTGGCATGAAATCGAGGAGGTGGAACCCATAGATATTGATGATCGCCTCAAAGAACTCGGAGAAGGGGGGGAGCAAAGGCCGCAGATGAAGTAAGCACAAAAGAGCCGATAAGAATCCAGCGGATCCTCCTTCCCCGCCACATAAACCACAGGCGCCCCATGCCCCTTTTCAACATGCCTCCCCTACAGATACCCATACCTTGCTTGAACGACTGGGCCGCTCAAGTTCGACGGGGTGAAGACGACATCTTCACTCCGCTTCTTGCTCAGCTCCGCCCCTCTCCTGCTTCCCTCGGCGGCGACCTCCTTCATCGCGGCTGTCTGCTTCTTCTTGTCAGCGGGTTTCTTCCCCATTCCGGCAGCGGTGATGCGGAAGGAAGAGGGAATCTATGGGAAGGACGGCGACGGAAGGGAGAGAGGAGGAACTGTCGCTTGGCTTGCGTAGGAAGAAGATGGGAAAGCAGGGCATGAGACAGATGAATCATGCCGCTCCGTTTTTCCCTGCTCTTAAGGGGGGAAAGTGGAACAGGGGCGCGACGCTTCAGAAAGTTACCGTTTCACCTTAACTACTACAGTCCCACGACCCCATGATGCGCAGTAATTATGCGAAGTGGACGTTGGCTTGACTAGTCATCACGGCAAACCAACATGCGCAACCCTCTCCTACCACGTGTCCGCGCATGGTTTGGGACCTAAACCAATGTGCCACGCGGCACGTGTGGCTCGGGCTCGAGGGCTTATGTCGGGGAAAATATACATGGGTATATGTTTCCCCCTAAGTCATACACGGACAAGCCAAGATCGAACGAAGATGTACAAGAAACCAAGAGATTCGAAGGACCAACGAGCAGATCAGAGGTACCAAGACCAAGCCAGAGAATCAAGACATCATGAAAAGAGAGGCCTCCTTTGCCGGGCAGGCGAGCACGGCAAGGGGAGAGGCCGCCCCCAGAAGAAGATGACCAAGGCATCCCGGCAGGGCCTGCCGGGACATGCGGAGGCCAAACCACCTCACCAACCACTCCACCATGACTCACATTGTTGATCAGTGCGGTGTCAAGTCGCAAAGTGATTA
Source organism: Triticum dicoccoides (assembly GCF_002162155.2). Taxonomy (NCBI): domain Eukaryota; kingdom Viridiplantae; phylum Streptophyta; class Magnoliopsida; order Poales; family Poaceae; genus Triticum; species Triticum dicoccoides. Next base: position 200,190,006 of record NC_041383.1, read on the forward strand.
AGTGGCAGCCGTTCGCCACATGGCAATCCCTTTCTACCCACAGATGACACTCGTCCTATGACGTGTCAGACGAGCGGGCGTGGATCTGGCAAGATAGCCCGACAAGCCTTGCTGGGCAACCAACGACGTGACATTAAGCGGCGCATTAAATGCGCCCTGTCAACCTGCAGAGTTAGGTATGGTAGCATTATTTGTTCATCTTATCAGTGTCTAATGACTGATTTGCCACTGTGGTGACCCCTTAACCTATAAAAGGAGGCCTATGGCAACGGTAGAGGGGGTTCAGGATGTTAGAAGGTTAGATAACTCACACCCCTATAAGCGCGTAGTCACTGCCGCCCTGAGGCTACCCTTGCCGGGAAAGTGTACTATACTCCGCCACCACATTTCCACCATCAACCCACTAAAGCTGGAGTAGGGTTTTACGCTTCGTGGTGGACCGAACCTGGGTAAAACTTCCCGTGTGATCTCTATCGTGATGCCTCACATTCGTCTGCACTTTGTGCAACCCGACTCCCACAGAAAGGGGCCATCCTGGTCCCATAGGTGGTCGTGGTTTCCTACGACACGTGGGTTGAAGTCTCCATCAACGTGGATGTACGATAGCACCACCTATGGGAACTACACAATCTTCGTGTCTACATTGCATTTGCCTTCTCTAAACCCTTCCCTTTACCTTCATATGCAATGTTTTACTTTCCGCTGGTACACTCTTAGAATTTCATGTGTAGGTTGATTGCTTGACTTGTGCTAAGTTGCTAAAATCTGCCAAGACTTAAAATTGGGAAAAGGCTAGATTTTTATTTGGTCAAGTAGTCTAATCACCCCCTCTAGACCTACTTTCGATCCTACAAGTGGTATCAAAGCTTTGGTCTCCATTTGCCTTGATTTCCATAGCTTTTGGTGATCATAGTCTTGGTTTCACTACCTAGGAGTGTATGGCGTCTAGCGAGGGAAATTACCACATTAGAGGTCCTTACTTTGATGGTACTAATTTTGCTAGTTGGAAGCATAAGATGAAAATGCATATTCTTGGACATAACCCCGTCATTTGGGCTATTATGTGTATTGGTTTGCAAGGTAAATTCTTAGAGGATGGAATAGAACCAAATTGTGAAGCAACTGCGGAAGAATTGAAGATGTTCCAATACAATGCACAAGCTTGCGATATCCTCTTTAATGGATTGTGCCCTGAAGAATTCAACAAAATCAGCCGTCTTGGAAATGCAAAGGAAATTGGGATACTTTGGTTGATATGCACGAAGGTACCGAGTCCGTTAAGGGATCTAAATTGGATGTGCTTCAAATTCAACTTTACAAGTTCAAAATGAAGGATGGTGAAGGAGTCGCTGAAATGTACTCTAGGCTTGCTCTGATCACAAATGAGATTGCTGGCTCAGGAGGCGAAGAGATGACTGACATATTCATCATCAAGAAGATCCTAAGAGCCTTGGATGGAAAATATGATACCGTGTGCACCTTGATCCAAATTATGCCCAATTACAAAGATCTCAAGCCAGCGGAAGTTATTGGAAGAATTGCTGCTCATGAGATGTTACTCAAGGATAAGGAAGAGCTTCACAACAAGTTTAGTGGTGCTTATAAAGCTTCATGTCATGCTCCTACCACATCAAGTGACAAACAAGTCTTCAATGAAGAATTGAGCTTAATGGTGAAAAACTTCAACGAATTCTACAAGAGTAGAAGCAAAGAGAGAAGCTCCAAGTCAAGGTCCTACAATGACAAAGGATCTTCTAGTCGTGGTCACAATTTCTACAAATGTGGAAGACCCGGACACTATCCAGTGAGTGTACGACTCCCTACAAAAGAATAGAAGGCTTACCTAAAAGGAGAAGTAAAAGAGATGAATCACCTCCAGAGAGAGTAGGAGTAGAGATGATCGTTATGAACGAAGACCCTCTCGTAGAAGCAAGGATTCGGAAAGGAAGGACAACTCATCAAGGAGCTACACAATACGAAGACATCAAGCTCATGTTGGTGAATGGGTATCCAGTTACGACTCCAACAACTACTCCGAGAGAAGTTATCACTCCGACTCCGAATATACTCAAGATGAAGGTGTTGCCGGTCTTGCACTTGGGTCAACCAACTCCTACGACATATTTGACTCACCAAATGAAGGAATTGGAAGATGCTTCATGGCTAAAGACCCTAAGGTATCACACCCCGAGTATATTGATTACAATAGTGATGAAGATTATTTGCTAGGTGATGATGATTTGCTTGTTGACAATACTAGTGATGAAAACTATGATGAAATTGCTATTAATCATGCTAATCAAGATGAAACAAATGAAAATGATAAGAAGGAGATTGAGCATCTAACTAAAGAACTAAACACTCTTAAGTTAGCTCATGAAACTACTTTAGAGTATCCTCGAGAACTTTTAAATACTCATGAGAAGCTACGCTTTTAAAATCTCAATTTAGAGCAAGAGCATGGGTTCTTAAAAGCAATCAATGATGATCTTCGGAAGAAAAGTTCTTCTTACATTGCCAAGCGTTTACTCTTGTCTACTTACATGCTACAAGTAAAATCTAGCAACAAGAGTAACAAAGATTCTTCTTCTAGTAGTAACAACAATATTGCAAAATCCAATATTGTTGCTTCTAGTAGTTCTCTTGATTCCACTGATGATTCTCTTAGCCAAGTAACACTTGAGCAAGAAAATAGCTTATTGAAGGGAATTATAGAGAAAGGTGTTTACAAGAGCCTTGCCGGGAGTAAGCAATTTGAGGAAATTGTACACAAGCAAGGAAGGCACCGGAAGAATCAAGGTGTTGGTTTTGAACGAAAGTTCAATGCCAATGGAGTTGAATGGGAAGAAGAACAATACCCCAAGACGAAGTTTGTTCCTCAACAATAGAAGTATGAACCTACTTCTTTCAAGGGAACACAAGGTCAAGATGACCTTCCACCACAATACCACAAGCTAAAAGGCAAGCACAAGCTTCAAGAGGAGATTAATGCATTTGAAGAAGCTCCTAATGTCTTGGTCAAGTCGGTTCCCAAGACTAGATCAAGTTCTACTTCATCAAGTACTACTACAACCCCAACGATCCCCATCAAGTTGATGTGGATCCCAAAGAAGAAGAACTAGAGAGTTCTTGAGGGTGAGTTTGCTAACATACTTCACTCATATTCATATTGGCAAGGACAAGTGCAATCAACTTCCACATCTTGCACTAGTTCAAGGAGTCACAAAACCTCTTGTTGGTAAGTCAAGGGACATGGTAACCAAATGCTTCCATGTACATCATCATATGTGTACTTCACTCTATATCTATGGATATCCTGGTTTGTTCCTTGTGGGACTAACCCATGTAGGTATTGAAAGTGCAACTCACTCCAATGGATTGCTCCAAATGATCTACATCAACATTGAGCATCCACATCTTCAACATCTACATGAAGTCATCATCGACAAAACCCAAGGTTAGTTCATCCCTCTAAAAAGGGACATCACATCTAGGGGAGCTTTACTCTAAGAATCGAGCTAAAGAAACTCTAATGGTCTAAACACAACAATGATTTATGTAAAAGTGGTAACACCACTTGTGCTTAAACGATGAGTATGACCTATGATCAAATGTTCTCATTTGACTCCTAAGTCAATATACTCATATATAGATGACCTAGTCATCGCCAATTGCTTGATAGATGCAAGAGTGTTTTTGCATGCTTTGCCACATATTTCATTTGCTATCTTATTGTGTGAGCATGTTGGTTACATAATTTTCTCCATTCAAGGACATCCATTTGTTGCTTTGATTGTTTAGCTTTTATTTTTGCCAAATGGATGGACAAGAATGCCTAAGTACTCCCTCTAGCTATCTATGTGATTGGTCTCACCGAGATGAGGTTTGGCCCTAGCCCTAGCACATTGGTCCCACCGAGTTGATCTCATCGGTCCCACCGAGATTCCTAACATTCACATTTTGAACTAAATCGGTCTTCACCGAGTTCTTCTATTCGGTCTAACTGAGTTGGGTCAAATGTGTGTAATGGTTAAATTCTGTGTGGAGGCTATATATATACCCTCCACCCCCTTCTCCATTTATGAGAGAGCCATCAGAATGTGCCTACACTTCCACTACTCATTTTCTGAGAGAGAACCACCTACTCATGTGTTGAGACCAATACATTCCAATCCAACCACAAGAATCTTGATCTCTAGCCTTTCCCAAGTTGCTTTCCACTCAAATCATCTTTCCACCATAGCCAAATCTGTGAAAGAGAGTTGAGTGTTGGGGCACAAGAGAAAGGAGTTCATCATCAACACACCATCTATTACCTTTTGGAGAGTGTTGTCTCCTAGATTGGTTAGGTGTCACTTGGGAGCCTCCGTCAAGATTGTGGAGTTGAACCAAGGACTTTGTAAGGGCAAGGAGATCGCCTACTTCGTGAAGATCTACCCAAGTGAGGCATATCCTTCATGGGCGATGGCCATGGTGGGATAGACAAGGTTGCTTCTTCATGGACCCTTTGTGAGTGGAGCCCTTCGTGGACTCGCGCAACCGTTACCCTTCGTGGGTTGAAGTCTCCATCAACGTGGATGTACGATAGCACCACCTATCAGAACCACGCCAAAGATCTCTGTGTCTACATTGCATTTGCCTTCTCCAAACCCTTCCCTTTACCTTCATATGCAATGTTTTACTTTCCTCTGCTACACTCTTAGAATTGCATGTGTAGGTTGATTGCTTGACTTTTGCTAAGTTGCTAATATCCGCCAAGACTTAAAATTGGGAAAAGGCTAGATTTTTATTTGGTCAAGTTGTCTAATCACCCCCCTCTAGACCTATTTTCGATCCTACAACATATGATCTTCCACCGAATAAACCAACTAGCATCAACTACAAGGAGTAATCAACACTACTAGTAACCCATATGTACCAATCTGAGGTTTTGAGACAGAGATCGGATACAAGAGATGAACTAGGGTTTGAGAGGATATGGTGCTGGTGAATATGTTGATGGAGATTGACCCCCTCTCGATGAGAGGATCGTTGGTAATGAAGATGGACTCGATTTTCCCCTCTCGGAGGGAAGTTTCCCTGATAGAACAGCTTTGCCGGAGCCCTAGATTAGTTCTACCCAGGTTCCGCCTCGAGAGGGTGGCGGTTCGTCCGGAAAGCTTCCCTTTGATTTTTCCAGGTCAAAACACACCATATAGTAGAAGATGGGCATCGGGGGCCTACCAGGTGGCCCACAAGGTAGGGGGCGCGCCCTCCACTCTTGTGTATGGCAGTTGGCCCCCCTCTGGTGCTTTTTTTGCCCAATATTTTTTATTAATTCCAATATGACTCTCCGTGAAGTTTTGGGACTTTTGGAGTTGTACAGAATATGTCTCTAATATTTGCTCTTTTTTCAGTACAGAATTCCAGCTGCCGGCATTCTCCCTCTTCATATAAACCTTGTAAAATAAGAGAGAAAAGGCATAAGTATTGTGCCATAATGTGTAATAACAGCCCATAATGCAATAAATATCAATATAAAAGCATGATGCAAAATGGATGTATCAACTCCCCCAAGCTTAGACCTCGCTTGTCCTCAAGCGAAAGCCGAAATCAAAAAATATGTCCACATGTTTAGAGATAGAGGTGTCGATCAAAATAAAATACGGACATGAGGGCATCATGATCATTTTTAGAACAACTACATATATTGTCATATAATTTCTTATGCCAAAGTAACAACTCATTCACAAGGTAAAGTATGAACCAAAAACTTCATTGAAAATTAACAAACTATGATCTCAGTCACTGAAGCAATTGCAATTTATCATAATATCGGAAAGAGTCAATTTAAGAGCTTTTCAGCAAGTCCACATACTCAACTATCATTTAGTCTTTCACAATTGCTAACACTCATGCGATACTTATGGGTTCAAAGCTTCGATCGGACACGGAGAAATATAGGGGCTTACAGTTTCGCCTCCCAACCTTTTACCTCAAGGGTAATGTCAACAATAATACTTTATGATACCTATATCCGAGTGTATATATATATATCGGGATCGCTCCAACACATAGTGCCTACCAAAAGAAAAAGTGTAAAAAGGAAAGGTGAAGATCACTATGACTCTTGTATGAGGGTGAAAGATAAAAGTAAAAGATAAGCCCTTTGCAGAGGGAAGAAGAGGTTGTCATGCGCTAATATGGTTGGATGCACAAAATCTTAATGCAAAAGAACGTCACTTTATATTGCCGATTGTGATAAAGAACTTTATTCTGTAGTCCGTCGCTTTTATTTCTTCCATATCATAAGTTCGTATAAAGCTTATTTTCTTCACACTAATAGATCATACATATTTAAAGAGCAATTTTTATTGCTTGCACCGATGACAACTTACTTGAAGGAAGGGATGTTTGGATGCACAAGTAGTATCTCTACTTGGTGCAAAGAATTATGCTAGCATGAGGGGGGAAAGCAAGCTCAACATGTTGGAGGATCCATGGCAATATAACTTCTATTCGGATATAAGAAAACAAAACCCATCATGTTGTCTTCCTTGTCCAATATAAACTTTTTAGCATGTCATATTTTAATGAGTTCTCACAATTACAAAAGATGTCCAAGATAGTATATTTATATGTGAAGCCTCTCTTTCTTTATTACTTCCTATTAATTGCAACAATGACCAAAACTATATTTGTCAACTCTCAACAAATTTTATTCATCATACTCTTTATATGTGGAGTCATCACTCTCCATGAGATCATTATATGATCTTTTTATTTTATTTCTTCTTTTATTCTATTTATTATTTTATTCCCCTCATGATCATAGCAACAAAGCAAAGCCCTCAACTCAAAACTACTCTTTATTATATAGCTCACAGACTCGATTACATAGGTAGATATCAAAACAAAACTCAAAGCTAGATCATACTAAAACTTTATTCTACTAGATCAAGATATAACCAAAAGGATCAAACTAAGAAAAACGATAAAAGTAAAGGTGTGATGGTGATATGATACCGGGGCACCTCCCCCAAGCTTGGTAGTTTCCAAGGGGAGTGCCCATACCCATGTATTTATGTCTCTTTCTTCGGAGGTGGTCATGATGGAGTTATTGATGTAGTAGGCTTGTCATCCATCTTCCAGGGCATAGACTCACCATCATAGAAAGATGAACGAGTCTCCGAGATCCTCAAATCTACAGCCAAACTCATCCTTTTAAATCTGTTTCATACTCACAGTTTTGGTTTTGCAGGTCATAGATATCCAGGAGTGGATCACTGGACAGCGGTCAAGAACATCCTGAAGTACCTGAAAAGGACTAAGGATATGTTTCTTGTTTATGGAAGTGACGAAGAGCTCGTCGTAAATGGTTACGTCGATGCTAGCTTCCACATTGATCCGGATGACTCTAAGTCACAAACCGGATGCATATTTATATTGAATGGTGGAGCTGTCAGTTGGTGCAGTTCCAAGAACAGCATCGTGGCAGGATCTACGTGTGAAGCAGAGTACATAGTTGCTTCGGAAGCAGCACATGAAGGAGTCTGGATGAAGGAGTTCATATCTGATCTGGGTGTAATACTCAGTGCATCCGGTCCAATGAAAATCTCTCGTGACAACACTGGAGCAATTGCCTTGGCGAAGGAATCCAGGTTTCACAAGAGAACCAAACACATCAAGATACGCTTCAACTCCATTCGTGAAAAGGTCAAGGATGGAGACATAGAGAATTTCAAAATACATACAGATCTGAATGTAGCAGACCCGCTGACTAAGCCTCTTCCGCAAGCAAAACATGATCAGCACCAAGACTCCATGGGTGTTAGATTCATTACAATGTAATCTAGATTATTGACTCTAGTGCAAGTGCGAGACTGAAGAAAATATGCCCTAGAGGCAATAATAGAGTTGTTATTTTATATTTCCTTATTCATGATAAAGGTTTATTATTCATGCTAGAATTGTATTGATCAGAAACTTAAATACATGTGTGAATACATAAACAAATATCGTGTCCCTAGTAAGCCTCTACTAGACTAGCTCGTTGATCAAAGATGGTTAAGGTTTCCTAACCATAGACATGTGTTGTCATTTTATAACTGGATAACATCATTAGGATAACGATGTGATGGGCAAGACCCATCTTTTAGCTTAGCATATTGATCGTTCAGTTTATTGCTACTACTTTCTTCATGTCAAATACATATTCCTTCGACTACGAGATTATGCAACTCCCAGATACCGGAGGAATACCTTATGTGTTATCAAACGTCACAACGTAACTGGGTGATCATAAAGATGCTCTACAGGTATCTCCGAAGATGTTCGTTGAGTTGGCATAGATCAAGATTAGGATTTGTCACTCCGAGTATCTCAGAGGTTTCTTTGGGCCCTCTCGGTAATACACATCATAAGCTTGCAAGCAAATGTTTAAGGAGTTGGTTATGAGATGATGTATTACAGAACGAGTAAAGAGACTTGCCAGTAATGAGATTGAACTAGGTATGAAGATATAGACGATTGAATCTCGAGCAAGTAACATACTGACAGACAAAGGGAATTACGTATGTTGTCATAACGGTTCGACCGATAAAGATCTTTGTAGAATATGTAGGAACCAATCTGGACATCCAGGTTCCGCTATTGGTTATTTACCGGAGAGGTGTCTTGGTCATGTCTACATAGTTCTCGAACCCATAGGGTCCGCACGCTAAACGTTGGTTGACAATATAGTGTTATATGAGTTATATGATGTGGTGAGCGAATGTTATTCGGAGTACCGGATGAGATCACGGACATGACGAGGAGTCTCGAAATGGTCGAGAGGTAAAGATTGATATATATATATAGGATGATGGTACTCGGATACAGGAAGAGTTTCAGACTGCACCGGGTTGTCATCGGGACGCCGGAAGGTGTTCCGGACACCCCCAGTAAGTGTATGAGCCTAATAGGCCAAAGGATGGGACAGACCAACCTACTAAGGGGCTGGCGCGCCCCTCTCCTTGGCAGGACGGACCTAGGGGAAGGAAAGAGGAGGGTGGCCCCTCCTGCCTTTCCCTCCTCGTGAGAGAAAGGAAGGGGGCGCCTCCTCCTCCTGCCTTTCTCCCGCACTCATAAATGGAAGGGGGGCTCGGCTTTGGGAAGTCCCCAAGTAGGATTGCCCTACTTGGGGTGCCCCTTGGCATCTCCCCTCTCCCCCCACCTATATATATGTGGGAGGGGCGACAATTGTTTAGTCGTGTGCGGCGACCCCCTCCACCGTTTACACCCTCGGTCATATTCTCGTTGTGCTTAGGTTAAGCCCTGCGGAGATAGCATCACCATCACCGTCACCACACTGTCGTGCTGCCGGAACTCATTCACTACCTCGCTGTCTTGCTAGATCAAGAAGGTGTGGACACCACCCAGGTGAATGTGTGTTGAGCGCGGAGGTGTCGTACGTTTGGTACTCGATCGATTGGATTGCGAAGAAGTTCGAATGCATCAACCGCATTACTAAACGCTTCTGCTTATGGTCTACAAGGGTATGTAGACACGCTCTCCCCCTCTTGTTGATATGCATCTCCATGGATAGATCTTGCATGTGCGTAGATTTTTTTTGTTTTCAATGCAACGTTTCCCAACACACACACTTAACGTTTGCTTTACCTAGAACAAGAATAAAACTAGAAGTACTTTGTAGGTGTAAAGGGATAAGTTTCCAAGATAATAAAGAATGTAAAAATAAAAAGTAGGTGCTATTCTAATCAAAGTACAATTAAATTAGTATAGGATTTCCGGAGTTGTCCCTAGGCAATTGAGTACGTTACTAGACTGATAGCAAGTTTTTATGTGGGAGAGGCCATTACTAGCATGTCGTCCCTTACTTGGAATTCTATGCACTTATGATTGGAACTATTAGCAAGCATCTGCAACTACCAACTTTTATTAAGGTAAAACCCAACCATAGCATTAAGATATATATTGGCCCCCCTTCAATCCCATATGCATCAATTTCTATGGTAGGAAGAAGCTTCTGTCACCCTTGCCCTCCAATGCATGGTCCTATCAACATACAACTAACCCTATGGTGTGATCCACACGCGCGCTCATATGATGGGCACCAAAGGATAGCAACATAACCACAAGCAAATTAAACCAATCATAGCAATTCACCAATTACTGGTAGGACAACAAAAATCTACTCAAGCATCATAGGATAGCAACATATCATTGGATAATAGTATGAAGCATAAAGCACAATGTTCAAGTAGAGGGTACAGCGGGTTGCAGGAGAGTGGACCACTAAATATAGACAGGGGAAGGTGATGGAGTTGTTGGTGAAGATGACGGAGTTGTTGGTGTAGATCACCATCACATGATGATTGCCCTGGCGGCGTTCTGGCGCCACCGGGAGAGAGGCGGAGAGATCCCCCTCCTTCTTTATCTTCCTTGGACTCCCCCTAGATGGGAGGAGAGTTCCTCCTCTGGTCCATGGTTGCCACAGTAGCAGAGGGGCAGGAGCCCCTCCGAGATTGGATCTTCCTCTCTGTTCTCTTTTGTTTCGCATTCCCCAGATCTGGCTGAAAACTGTTTGTTAAATATCCGGAGATCCATAACTCTGATTGCGCTGAGATGTTAACACGATTTTTTTCGGATATAAGCTTCCTTGCGCTCAAAGTAGAGCAGTAACCACCTCACGAGGTGGCCACCACCACGCACCTGATTGGCCTGGTGCATCAAGGTGTACTTTGGGGGCTATGGCCTCCTTTGGCGTTGATTCCAACTCCCGAAAATCACATATATTCCAAAATAGTTCTCCATAAAATTTTATTGCATTTGGACTTCGTTTGTTATGGATATTCTACGAAACAAAAAACATGCAAAAACAGGAACTAGCACTGGGCACTGGATCAATATGTTAGTCCAATAAATCATATAAAATGTTGTCAAAAGTATGTGAAAGTTTTATAATATGGCATGAAACATTCAAAAATTATAGATATTGCAGAGACGTATCAGCATCCCCAAGCTTAATTCCTGCTCGTCCTTGAGTAGGTAAATGATAAAAAGATAAGTTTTGATGTGGAATGCTATCTAGCATAATCTTGATCATATATCTAATCATGGAATGAATATTAAGATAAGAGTGATTCAAAGCAATAGTCTATAATTTGACATAAATACATCAATACTCATGCATCCCAACAAACAATCATGTCTTTCAAAATATCAATGCTAAAGAATGCTATCCCTACAAAATCATATAGTCTTGTCATGCTCTATCTGAAGGAAATATGCCCTAGAGGCAATAATAAAGTTATTATTTATTTTCTTATTTCATGATAAATGTTTATTATTCATGCTAGAATTGTATTAACCGGAAACTTAGTACATGTGTGAATACATAGACAAAACATAGTGTCCCTAGTATGCCTCTACTTGACCAGCTCGTTAATCAAAGATGGTTATGTTTCCTAATCATAGACATGTGTTGTCATTTGATGAACGGGATCACATCATCACATCATTAGGAGAATGATGTGATGGACATGACCCATCCATTAGCTTAGCATTATGATCGTTACAGTTTCATTGCTACTGCTCTCTTCATGACTTATACATGTTCCTCAGACTATGAGATTATGCAACTCGTGAATACCGGAGGAACACTTTGTGTGCTACCAAACGTCACAACATAAATGGGTGATTATAAAGGTGCTCTACAGGTGTCTCCAAAGGTGTTTGTTGGGTTGGCATAGATCGAGATTAGGATTTGTCACTCCGTGTTTCAGAGAGGTATCTCTCGGCCCTCTCGGTAATACTCATCACTATAAGCCTTGCAAGAATTGTGACTGATGAGTTAGTTGCGGGATGAGTATTATGGAACGAGTAAAGAGACTTTCCGGTAACGAGATTGAACTAGGTATGATGATACCGACGATCGAATCTCGGGCAAGTAACATACCGATGACAAAGGGAACAACGTATGTTGTTATGCAGTTTGACCGATAAAGATCTTCGTAGAATATGTAGGAGCCAATATGAGCATCCAGGTTCCACTATTGGTTATTGATCGGAGATGTGTCTCGGTCATGTCTACATAGTTCTCGAACCCGTAGGGTCCACACGCTTAACGTTCGATGACGATATGTATTATGAGTTATGTGTTTTGATGACCGAAGTTTTTTCGGAGTCTCGGATGAGATCATGGATGTGACGAGGAGTCTCGAAATGGTCGAGACATAAATATTCATATATTGGAAGGCTATATTCGGACAGCGGAAAGGTTCCGAGTGATTCGGGTATTTTTCAGAGTACCAGGGAGTTAAGAGAATTCACCGGGAGAAGTAATGGGCCTTATTGGGTCATACGGGAAATAGAGGAGGCAGGCCAATGGGAGGTGGTGCCCCCCCATGGGTCCGAATTGGACTAGGGGAAGGGGGCGGCGCCCTACTTCCCCTTTCCTACTCCCTCTCTCTTTCCTTCTCTCCTACTCCTAAAAGGGAAATGATTCCTACTAGGACTTGGAAGTCCTAGTAGGACTCCATATACTTGGCGCGACCCTAGGGGGCTGGCCTCTCTCCCTCCCCCATTTATATACGGGGCAGGGGCACCCCAAAAACACACAAGTTTCTCTCCCAACCATGTGCGGTGCCCCCTCCACAATTACACACCTCGATCATACCATAGTAGTGCTTAGGCGAAGCCCTGCACCAGTAGCATCATCATCACATCGCCACGCCATCGTGCTGACGGAACTCACCCTCGTCCTCAACTGGATCAAGAGCACGAGGGACGTCATCGAGCTAAACGTGTGCTGAACGCAGAGGTGCCGTACATTCGGTACTTAATCGGTCAGATCGTGAAGAAATTCGACTACATCAACCGCGTTATTGAAATGCTTCTGCTTTCGGTCTATGAGGGTATGTGGACACACTCTTCCCTCTCGTTGCTATGCATCACCTAGATAGATCTTGCGTGATTGTAGGAATTTTTTTCCAACTACTGTGTTCCCCGACAGTGGTATCAGAGCCAGGTCTATGCGTAGGTGTTATATGCACGAGTAGAACACAAAGAGTTGTGGGCGATAATAGTCATACTGCTTACCACCAACGCCTTACTTTAATTCGGTGTTATTGTTGGATCAAGTGGCGCGGACCGACATTACATGACTGCGTTCATGAGACTGGTTCTACCGACGTGCTTTTGCACATAGGTGGCTGGTGGGTGTCTGTTTCTCCAACTTTAGTTGAATCGAGTTTGACTACGGCGGGTCCTTGTTGAATGTTAAAATAGCACACCTGACGAAAAATCTTTATGGTTTTGATGCGGAGGTAAGAACGGTTCTTGCTAGAAACCCGTAGCAGCCACGTAAAACTTGCAACAACAAAGTAGAGGATGTCTAACTTGTTTTTGCAGGGCATGTTGTGATGTGATATGGTCAAGACATGATCTGATATAATTTGTTGTATGAGATGATCATGTTTTGTTAAAGATATCGGCAACTGGCAAGAGCCTTATGGTTGTCTCTTTATTGCATAAGATGCAAGCGCCATATAATTGCTTTACTTTATCGCTATGCGATAGCAATAGTTGCAAAAGCAATACCTAGCGAGACGACCATGTGACGACACGTTGATAGATATCAAGATGATGGAAATCATGGTGTCATGCCGGTGACTATGGAGATCATCATGGTATTTTGGAGATGGGTATCAAAGGCACAAGATGATGATGGCCATATGATGTCACACATTTTTATTGCATGTGATGTTTATCTTTTATATTCTTATTTTGCTTAGTTCGGTGGTAGCATTATAAGATGATCCCTTACTAAAATTTCAAGGTATAAGTGTTCTCCCTGAGTATGCACTATTGCGACAGTTCTTCATGCCGAGACAAGCTCTATGTTCACATATGTATGGGTGCAAGCCAGTTTTGCACACACAGAACACTCGGGTTAAACTTGATGAGCCTAGCATATGCAGATATGGCCTCGGAACACTGGAGACCGAAAGGTCGAGCGTGAATCATATAGTAGATATGATCAACATAGTGATGTTCACCATTGAAAACTACTCCGTCTCACGTGATGATCGGACATGGTTCAGTTGATTTGGATCACGTGATCATTTAGATGACTAGAGGGATGTCTATCTAAGTGGGAGTTCTTAAGTAATATGATTAATTGAACTTTAATTTATCATGAACTTAGTCCTGATAGTATTTTGCAAATTATGTTGTAGATCAATAGCTCGCATTATAGCTTCCCTATGTTTTTTATATGCTCGTAGAAAAAACTAAGTTGAAAGATGATAGTAGCAATGATGCGGACTGGGTCCGTGATCTGAGGTGTATCCTCATTGCTGCATAGAAGAATTATGTCCTTGATGCACTGCTAGGTGACAGACCTATTGCAGGAGCCTATGCAGACGTTATGAACGGTTGGCTAGCTCAATATGATGACTACTTGATAGTTTAGTGCACCATGCTTTACGGCTTAGAACCGGGACTTAAAAATGTTTTTGAAATGTCACGGAGCATATGAGATGTTCCAAGAGCTGAAATTGGTATTTCAGACTCATGCCCATGTCAAGAGGTATGAGACCTATGACAAGTACTTTGCCTAAAAGATGGAGGAGAATTGCTCAACTAGTGAGCATGTGCTCAGAATGTCTGGGTACTACAATCACTTGAATCAAGTGGGAGTTAATCTCCAGATAAGATATTGATTGACAAAGTTCTCTAGTCACCATCACCAAGTTACTGGAACTTTGTGATGAACTATAATATGCAAGGGGTGACGAAAGAAATTCCCGAGCTCTTCGTGATGCTGAAATCAATGAAGGTAGAAATCAAGGAAAAGCAGCAAGTGTTGATGATTAAAAAGGACCACTAGTTCCAAGTAAAGGGCAAAGGGAAAGAAAGTGAACTTCAAGAAGAATGGCAAGCAAGTTTTCACTACCGTGAAGAAGCCCAAAGCTGGACCTAAGCCCGAAACTAAGTGCTTCTACTGCAAAGGAAATGGTCACTGGAAGCGGAGTTACCCCAAATATTTGGCGGATAAGAAGGATGGCAAAGTGAACAAAGGTATATTCGATATACATATTATTGATGTGTACCTTACCAGTGCTCGTAGTAATCCCTGGGTATTTCATACTTGTTTGGTTGCTAAGATTAGTAACTCGAAACAGGAGTTTCAGAATAAATAGAGACTAGTTGAGGATGAAGTGACAATGTGTGTTGGAAATGGTTCCAAGATTGATATGATCATCATCGATCACTCCCTATACTTTCGGGATTAGTGTTGAACCTCAATAAATGTTATTTGGTGTTTGTGTTGAGCATGAATATGATTAGATCATGTTAATTGCAATACGGTTATTCATTTAAGATAGAGAATAATTGGTATTCTGTTTACATGAATAAAACCTTCTATGGTCATACACCCAATGTTGATGGTTTATTGAATCTCGATCATGGTAATACACATATTCATAGTATTGATGCCAAAAGATGCAAAGTTGATAATGATAGTGCAACTTATTTGTGGCACTGTCGTTTGGGTCATACCTGTCTAAAGCGCATGAAGAAACTCCGTGATGATGGACTTTTGGAATCACTTGATTATGAATCATTTGATGCTTGCGAACCGTGCCTTGTGGGCAAGATGACTAAAACTCCGTTCTCCGGAACAATGGAATGAGCTAGTGACTTATTGGAAATAATACATACCGATGTATGCGGTCCAATGAGTGTTGATGCTTGTGGCGGGTATCGTTATTTTCTGACCTTCACATATGATTTGAGCAGATATGAGTATATCTACTTAATGAAACATAAGTCTGAAACATTTGAAAAGTTCAAAAAAATTCAGAGTGAAGTGGAGAATCATCGTAACAAGAAAATAAAGTTTCTATGATCTGATCATGGAGGAGAATATTTGAGTTACGAGTTTGGCCTTCATTTAAAACAATGTGGAATAGTTTCATAGCTCACGCTGCCTGGAACACCACAGTGTAATGGTGTGTCCGAACATCGTAACCGCACTTTATTGGATATGGTGCGATCTATGATGTCTCTTACTGTCACAGCCTGGTTTTTGCCCTCTTTTCTTTACTTGATTTTCAGCTGAGTTGATTTTGGATTTGGAGTTTTGAATCATTCCATTTGGACTTGACCACTTGGGTATCCTTTGATTTTCACCCAAGTGTCCCCTCTCCTCCTCTAATCCATCATTTCACCCTGGCCAACCCAACAATATTGGTTGGAATATTTTTCTTAAATGAAAAATATTCATTTTGCCTCTAAAACCCTAGCTAAACTCCTTGACCTCCAAAGCAACCCTCATTTCTGTTGCCCCAAAAATCCTGAGAAAAATCCCAAATATTCTTTGGACCCTAGGGCACATTTTTAGCAAAAATATTTCGCCACTCTTTGGAGTATTGTGGCTACAGAAAATAATATCACTTCTGGGCTGAAATGGTAGTTTCTACAGCAACTACCTTTTTACTATCTTTACTAGCTCCAATGTACCTGGTTTTCCCTGTGCTTATTCACCTTAGTAAGAGTCAGTAAAACCCCAAAGCTCAGCCCTTGAATCCCGGTGGTTTGACCATAGTAACTCCCCAAAGTTTCTGTCCAGTAACTTAACCTCATCACCATTTTACTTCTACTGCACCTGGAACCAAACCGAGACGTGGTAACACCTTAGTTTACTAAGGACTACACGCCAGACATCATGGTTAGTGCATAGGTGGCCTGATGTCACGGTCCACGCGGTGACTGCGTTCGTCCGAGCGTGCTGGCATGCCAAACGCGCGCTCTGTGCGTCGCCAGCACCTTTGTCGAGCGCGTGCTCGCTGCTCGGCCAGCCAGAGCGTGTCCCCCCTCGCCACCATCCTCGTCTCCACCCCCATAACTCCACCCTGCCGCTCGCCGACGCCGGAGCTCGCCGCAGCGAGCACGGGCACGATCCGGCCAATGGCACAGTGCCCGTGCACTGTGTTCGTCTCTTTCCCCCTCGTTCCTGTGCTCGTACGCGCCCGCGCACAGTTGCTTCGTGACCTCCGTCACCTTCTCCATCACCCTCTGGCACAGTTCGTCGCCGGGCACCGAGGACAGGTGTCCTTCGGCGGAGCCCGAGCCCTCCTCGCCGCCCCACCTATAAAACCCCCCCTCCGTAGCCTCCTGGAGCATTGCAACTCACTCCCACTCCCTCCTATAGCCACTAGAAGCCGCAGCCCGGCCGGGCAGGCCGCGGGCTGCCGTCCCTGAGCCGAGCTCGCCGGCGATCCCCTCTGGATTGTTCCTGCAGCTCTGGCCACTTCCAAGCCAAGGCGACCCCGCCAGGGCCTCCGGCTCTCCTCCGTGAAGCCAACGCACCTAGCTAGAGCCCCTGGAGCCGCCCCAAGCCACCATCTTCTTCAACTCCGGCGACCTCCGCCTTCTGTCGCCGCTGGAGAGGTCAAATCCGACGCCGTCCGGCCACCGTTAGCCACGCTACGGGTACGGGCAGGTGTGCAAGATCCTTCTCCGTCGATCCCTCCCTCTCGCTTGCCTCCAAGAAGTCTCATCGCCGGCGTGAGCTCTGGCGAATCGCCGTTCCCCTCTGTTTCCCTCTCTCCTCCCTCCGGCCTGACTAGCGGGGCCCACTAGTCAGCCACTCACTATGCACGCGAAGCGGTATGACTGGTGGCACCCGGGAGAGTACGCCTTCGACGTCACCCCCCCTGTTTTTCTTTTTCAAGTTAATTTAAATTCCAGGAGACTTCAGATGGCCATAACTTTTATTCTACAAGTCCAAATGTAGTGATTCTTTTTGCGTCGTGTTCTGTGTCCAAAAAACTAACAGCACCCAAAAGATGGGATTTTTCCTTGCTGTCTAGATTTTCTGGCAATTTTCAGAAGGTTTCTTGATATTTTCATTTGTGGTTTTTGAATATTTTCAGAGGAACGAGCTTGTCCTGAGGTTCACCAGGAGCTTTGTGAACCTCATAAGTGCTAAGGCAAGCCACAGTAACATTTTCATGGTGCCACTTAAATATTTATGATTTTCATACTTGAACTTATGAATCTTAATGCATTTAAATTAGTTATATTAAGCATATATTCTGTTATATGCTTGTTATGTTAAAATACTTGAACTTCAGAATGTTTGAAGTAAATATTGTTGGCAAGATAAGGAGAACTTGGTTGCAAGTGATAGATAAATAATATGGTCATAGAATTTGATGAGTAATTTTAATATTAGTTTTGCCTGGGGTATAATGATGATAATGCTAGAAATGGTTCTGGTATGAGTAAAGAGAGGTCTTAACCAGAATAGTAGCATGAGTTTATGATGGCTCCGTAGGAGCGTGGTTGGTGCAGTCTTTGCACGGTTATGTGATGCATATGTTAAGTGATGCATGGTATGGCAGTATGACACTGGATATTTTCTTTTCACATTAAGTTGAACCTGAGTAATATTTCAACTTGAACATGTTGTTGACCGGGTCGTGGTGCCGCCGAAACGAGTCTTTCCTAGTGCAACCACATTTGCCGGTATGGGACGGCCTTAATGCGTTTCATTGTCGTGCCTCTGATCGGTACCTCAATTTAGGGAAGGTTATGGGCGTGCTGTACCCTGGCCCGGTAGGCAAGCATAACCTTGTGAGCCCGTTGTTAAGTTAATTTTGGTACTGGATCCCTGTGTGGATCGTGGCCACGACGGTGGTCAAGGCGTCTGGAGGTATACACGGGGCCACCCAGGACTAGCCCGGTGGGGTCTGAGTCGGAAGGGCCGGGAGAGTGTCATGACAATGAAATGGTTTCGTCGGAATGCTGTTGGTCCACCCGAATGGGAGTGTGAGGCCATGGGTTCCGTAGTGTGGGTACAGTGTACTAACCTCTGCAGAGTGTTTTTAATCTATCAATAGTCGAGTCCACGGATACGGACACACTCGAAAGTAAGGTACACCATGGGTCAACACTTAATAAATATGCACACTAAATTGCACTAAGGATGGCAGTGAGGTCATCGCGTTGAGTTGGACATGAGTTGTCGGGTTGTGATCGCCGTAAGGATCACGGGCCACGAGTTTGTCAGGTTGTGATCGCCGTAAGGATCATGGGCCATGAGATGGTCGGGTTGTGATCTCCGTAAGGATCACGAGTATGTTTTGGTAATATTATGTTTATTTGGTCACATCTGGTAAGCAAGTCGGGAGAATGAGTACCTGTTGAGCACAGTCAGAGCATGTTGGATATATATTTAGTTGCATTGTTGATTAATTGGATAAATGTCATAATATTGTCTGTCATCTTGTTTATGCTTATTGTGAGCTTGCAAGTACATTCAATGTACTGACCTGGCGTGTCATGGCAGATTTCAGGAAAGTCCCGTTGGAAAGGAGTGCTGTCCGAGTCTAGACCGTGTCCACGTTGGTGTCCTTGTGCTATGGAGTCCCGCTACGACGTTGTTCCGCTACCGAGTAGTTGTCATGATCGAGGCCCCTTTATGTTCACTAAATAGTGTACATATTGTTCAGCCACACCGGGTGTGCCGCTTGGCCTCACTAACTGTTGTAATATGAACTATGTTCCGCTAGCATGAATAAAGTGGTTGTTTTCTGTACCATGTTGTTGTGTGTTGCCAGAAGACAAGGTCTCTGGGCTGGCAATGCAAGGTAAAACGGTCGTTCTGAGCCGGGTTGCCACAACGCTTGGTATCAGAGCCACGCTGACTATAGGCCACGCTAGACTAAGCCGAGTTAACTGGACGCTAGATACGAGTTGAAGCTAAGTGTCGGTAATAACTGTAGCTGGTTGTTGCATTCACTACTAGGAAAAATCCTATACACAGAATCTACCAGCAGCGCTCTTCAAAATACCACGCTACTGCTACTTAGCAGCAGCGCGTGTCTACCAAACGCGCTGCTGACTTGGAAGTAGCAGTAGCGCGTGTATCGCATACAGCGCTACTGCTATAGTTGCCATGACCTTGGCCCCCTCGCTAGCTATAGCAGTAGCGCACTTTACTGTAGAGCGCTACTGCTACTCAGGTTAGCTGTAGCGCGTTTTGGCAAACGCGCTACAACTATCCCTACCTTATCCCCACGCGCACGACCGGCCCTCTCACTCACACTCTCATTCTCGCCCGCGTCAACCGTCGTCGTCCGTTGCCGCCGCCGCCGCCTTCGTCCGTCCGCCGCCGAGGTACTTCCCTCCTTCAGTCCCTCCTCCATCCTCCTTGCACATCCTCCCTCCGCCTGCGGCCGCCCCTCCCTCCTCCGCCGCCGCCCTCCTCCCTCCGCCTAGGGCCGCCCCTCCTCCCTCCTCCGCCGGCAGCCCTCCTCCCACCGCCCTCGACCTCGCCGCCCCTAGCTACCTCTCCGTCGCCCCCCACCGCCTGCCACTAGTTAGTACTAGATTTAGTAGTAGTAGATGTTAATTTAGGGTTAGCTAGTACTAGATGTTGCTTAGTTAGTACTAGATTTTTAGTAGTAGTAGTTGTAGTTGAACTACTTTAGTTGTAGTTGAACTAGTTTAGTAAGTAAATTAATAAACTAGTTAACTAGTTGAATTAACAGAACTAATCTATTTTTAGTAATATAATTAATATAACTAGTTGAACTACTTTATTTTTAGAAAGAACTAGTTTTTTTCTATTTATAGTAAGTTTATATTTAGTAAGAACTAGTTGAATTAATAAAACTAGTTGAACGTGTCATGTTTGTTGTTAGTGATAACTTATATGGTTTCAGGTGACCTCCGTCGTCCCCGTCACCGACCCCCTCCGACATCCCCGCCATCGTCCCAGTCATCGACCCCCTCCGACATCAAGGTGAGACCAGCCAAATATCCTTGTATATCTTGTGTTGTTGCTCAAATTGGATATGAGGTTGCCCAAGTGGCCGTTCATGTTTAGTTTACATCTCCGAGTGGCCTATGTTTTGCCGGAGTGTTGATTAATTTCCGTTCCAGCAAATTTCAGGCGCTCGATATGTCCTTTTTTAGCAAAGGTCATGCCGGATTTTGTCGTGAATTCTGGCATGACTTGTGCTAGAATATGTACAAGTTTAATCTTTGAATTATGATTGTAGGGAATGTCGTACTCGGACGATGACGGTCTCCCGGGGGAGTGTAGCTGGTGCCACGACGATCGAGGTATGTGCGACAAGTTCGTTCGGCTGGACGAAGATCGGCGCTTCAGCATTAAGCTCGAGGAGACCTTCAACTGTGAAACGGTACGCAACAACGACAAGTGTTTTTTCTCCATTAAGCATGACTTCAACTATTTCAACGTCAAATTTTCATATTTTACAATTCGACTAGCTTATCCCATGCCATGCAAGACGCTATGTCTTGGAGAGGATGGGTTTTGAAGACCATGAAAATTTTGAAACAAAGAAAATACACCTAAGGACCCATCATGATATGGATTTTGAAGTAAACCTGTGCAATGCTCAGAGCGTAACCCTTTTTGGTTGCCAAAATTGGGAAGCACTTTGCAAAATGTATGGTTTTTATGAGGGTATGATTGTCACCATGGATCTTCGTGATCCTGACAGCGAGGAAGACAATATGGACATTTGGGTCCTTGTTGATACGCTTCCGATTGTACCGCTATGTGAGCTTCTCAAACATAGTTATTAACTAATTTATATTGTTTATTTCAAAATAGTTGATAGCTTATTTCCATTGACAGCTTATTTTGATTCTTCAAAGAGTGTGCGGAAGATGGTAGATAAAACCCACTACACCGAAGGCACCCAATTAACGTATAAGGAGAAAAATCATCTGTTCGCATTTTGTACTCTTCTTGAGAATTACAATGACTATTATCGAACTCCTCCAAATTATGGTGAATACGTGCCACTAGTGCATGTGTTGAACAACGATAACTTCTCTGGAGATACCCTGGTAAGATTTTTTACTATTACGACATCCGTGCATTTTTTGCATACTTCTAAAACTAGTACATCATTGCTAACTACGAAGTTATTATTATGTTTTTCAACAGAAACTCCCGATGGATTGTGTGCCTCATCTGATGTCTCTGCATGGTCGCCTCTCAGTTCTGAACATACTGCCAGGTAAATCTACGGAGCTCACCTGTGCATATCGGATTTCTAAAACCCGTGAACACATGATCATCAGAGAATGGAAGAAATGTATGGACATTCGCAAGGAGGTTCTTGGAAGTAACATTCAGCGAAAGGCAAGAATGGGAGATAGGCAAATCTCCATTCTCCATAATGGAGAGTCAGGGGCTATCTTGTTTTTTGTTATTTTACCTTAGAAAATGTAGTAGGTCTTAATCGAATGTAATAGGTCCTATGAGGTACAATATGTTTATTATGTGGTAATGTGTTAGAGTTGATAATGATGATCTTGAGGAGGTGTTATGTGATGTCAATGATGAAAATGATGATATTGAGGAGGTGTTATATGACAATGATGTATTATGATGCTAAGTTGTTAATGATATGATGATGATGATGATATTATTATATCATTGGGTGAAAGAACCGCGGATTAGTTTCAAGTGGATGGACATCCACTTGAAACTAGTCCACGGTTCTTTCACCCCATGATGTAATAACTCATTATGATGTAAAAACAATCTCTAAATTCCTGTTATATGAAAACTTGTGTAAAGGTGTATGAATACAACATGAAAAAGAAAAGAAATAAAATACTAAATAATAGTAGTAGCGCGGGTAAGGAGAAGCGCTACTACTAATTACCAGTAGCGATGTTCTAAAGAACCGCTGCTACTAAGTCAATTTAGCAGTAGCGTGTGTCAAGACGCGCTATTGCTAAGCATTAGCTGTAGCGCCTTATCAGTAGCGCTCCTGCCTGCGCTACTGATAGGCCCAAAACCCGTGCTGCTGCTAGGCTTTTCCCTAGTAGTGATTGCTTGCACTGATTATATTTTTCTATGCTAACCTGCTAATGGTTGTGAGTGTAGATGGCTCTGGTGCTGTATCTGTGCCAGTTGCAGCTGATGCCGTACACGTCGCCGCATCTCCTTCGTAACGTGTGGTGTCGGCTGTACCCTCACGGAGACGATCCAGTCTATCGTGTGTACCGGGAGCGCCTATCTGACTCAGTGTATGAGTATCACGTTGTGGTTACTCTGCGCACCAGTTCCTATTCCGGTTCTTACACTCGTACCTCTTGTAGTGGCTACGCTTCTTCCGCTTCTCAGGTTGTCTAGTTTGCTGCATTTGAGGTACTTGTTGAGCTCCGCTACAACGAGATCCGGATGCAGAATCACCCAGGTTTCCATTACTACCCTTCTCTCCACTATAATGGTCGCGTCTGTTTCCCTGTCATTGATCCAGAGTCTGATAGTTTAGCTAGCCACCTTTCTCGCTACATCACTGCTAGCTATCTACTGATCTACGAGCTGGCTCGTGAGCTGAGTCGTGCCCGTACTGCTTTAGCCTCTACTTTAGTCTCTGCTCGCTCAGCCACTACTTCTCCATCTGTGGGATTTATTCCCTACGTTCCTGTCAGTTCTAGATCCCCTGTTTCTCCGATTACTCCCCCAAGTAGCTCGGGCACCGTGATTGCGAGTCCCCTTAGTGCTCCTGCCGAGTGGGTTTCACTCCTCGCCACTCCTGCAGCCCCGATGATCCACCCTCCACCTGCTCCAGAGTGAGAGCCCTCGAGGCAGCATCGTCATGTCACTTTTAACCCGGAGGCTCCGTTAACCCCGTCAGTTCTGGATCCGAGTCCGCATCAGGAGAGGACCCCGCAGCGCCAGCCGAGCAATAGAGCTTTCAAGTATTCTCAGTTGTTGGGACAGAGTATGGATGTAGTCGTACTAGTCATGATGTTTCATTTCATGTATGAAGGTAGTTGGACCTGGCATGTTGTTATCTTTCATGTATGAGTCTATGTATAATTACGTTGGACTTTATTTTTATTCGCCATATTTTCTTTGTCTTTTCGGTTTCGCTTGGTTTTGTTGCTGGCTTCTCCCCAGTTTTTGTTGAATGCTTCTCATCTCGGTTGCGTTGACTTGGGAAAAATCATATTAGGATGACGCGGGGAGGCTGCAGTAGCAACGTTCGCGAGGGTTCTCCTGTTCGGCGTTCCGCACGACAGGCAGGACAATCACCCGAGCCGTACGTTCCACCATCGCCTCCACCGCCAAATCCGCCCTCCACCGAGCAAATTATGCGTATGTTCGAGGAACAACGAAACAATGATCTAATGGAAATATTCAGAAGTATTCAAGCAATGGTTGGACAGAATGGAAATCAGCCTACCTCTCACTCCAGACTATCTGATTTTCAAAGGACTAAGCCTCCCAATTTCAGGCAGGCCGTTGATCCCTTGGATGCAGATGATTGGTTAAGAACTATGGAAAAGAAACTTGAGGTTGCTCGAATTGATGAAGAGGATAAAGTTCCATTTGCAACACATTATCTGGAAGGCGCTGCTGCCATATGGTGGGAAAGTGAGAAAGCCATAGGGACTGAGAATGAAGCAATTACCTGTTTAAGATTCAAGGAGCAATTCCGGAAATATCACATCCCTGCGGGAATTATGAAGACTAAGCAGCATGAATTTCTCGCGCTCCTCCAAGGAAGTCAGTTAGTGGGAGAATATTTACAAAAATTCAATCACCTGTCACGTTACTCTCAATATGACGTGGCCACTGAAGAAAGGAAGATGGACCGCTTACTTGGTGGATTAAACCCACAACTTCTCTGTGCTCTCAGTGTGTTCAATTTTCCAGATTTCCAAACCCTGGTGAACAAGGCTTTCATTGCTGAAAGGGAACACAAGCTCGTGTCAGATAATAAGTCTGCTCATAATGATCACAAACACAAGTTTGAGCCCAAGAAGGAAATGCAACCAGTGCAGAAGGTTCGTACCTGGAAGCCAACTCCGGTGGCATACCAGCCTAGTTGGCAACAAAATCTTAACAAGACCACCACCCAATTGAAGAATGACGTGCTCAACCCAGTTATGGAGAATCGCCTGCGCAACAGTTCATGTTATAGTTGCAGACAAACCGGACATTATGCCAAACAGTGTCCCAAGAACAACCAGACCAATGCTACGTTCAAGCCTCAAATCCATTATTTGGAAGCCGGTCTAAGTCAGCACGACGTCACGGGATACGTTCATCATATTTCAGCCGATGAAGCCCAAGAAAATCCCGAAGTCGTCATTGGTATGTTCCCTGTTAATAACATACCTGTAGTAATTTTATTTGACTCTGGGGCTTCCCACTCTTTTATTTCTCGGAGTTTTGTCGCCCAAAACAAATTTCCTTGTTCACTTTTGGGCAAGAATATGCTGGTACAAACCCCGGGATCTATTATTCAAAGCAATCTTGTCTGCCGCAATCTGGAAGTCGGTATCAACGAAATCCATTTTCCGACGTCTTTGATACTAATTGAGTCTGATAAATTGGATGTTATCTTGGGTATGAATTGGCTGACTCAGTACCAAGTATGCATAAATTGTGCGACCCGAGAAGTCAACTTGACCGGACAAGATGGACAAGCTACCAAGTTTATTGCTCGTAGAAGCATACCCTCCAAGGAAATGGTTTTTACAGCAATAGCAGAAATGGAATTAATTCCGGTGGTCAGAGAGTTTCCTGATGTATTCCCAGAAGAACTGCCAGGCATGCCACCTGACCGGGAGCTTGAGTTTGCAATAGAACTTGTGCCCAGAACCATACCAATACACAAGAAATATTGTCAAATGTCGTCATCTGAATTGGTAGAGCTAAAGAAACAGGTCGATGAAATGCTCCAAAAAGGATATACCCGCCCCAGTTCCTCGCCATGGGGATCACCCGCTATTTTTGTGGACAAGAAAGATGGCAGCCTTCGTATGTGTGTGGACTACCGACAGTTGAATGATGTCACGATCAAAAATAAATACCCTCTGCCAAGAATTGATGATTTGTTTGATCAGCTCAGTGGAGCCAAGGTATTCTCAAAGATTGATTTGCGGACTGGATATTACCAGCTCAAAATTAAAAAGGAGGATATTCCCAAGATCGTGTTCACCACTCTCTACGGTCTTTATGAATATACCGTCATGTCCTTCGGCCTCACCAACGCCCCTGTTTTCTTCATGCACATGATGAACAAAGTGTTCATGGATTTCCTTGATAAGTTCGTGGTCGTCTTCATCGACGATATACTTATTTACTCAAGACGTGAAGAAGAGCATAAAGGACACCTCCGTGTAGTGTTACAACGACTCCGTGAGCACCAGTTGTACGCCAAGTTTAGTAAATGCGAGTTTTGGCTTAAGCAAGTTGGATTCCTCGGGCATATACTATCCGCTGAAGGAATAGCCATGGACCCAAGCAAAGTAAAAGACGTGCTCGACTGGTTGCCACCCGCCACGGTGTCTCAGATCTGGAGTTTTCTTGGATTAGCCGGATACTACCGTCGTTTCATTGAAGGGTTCTCCAAGATTGCTAAGCCCATGATGGAGTTGCTTAAAAAGGATAAGAAGTTTGAATGGATGTCAGACTGTGAGAAAAGTTTCACCGAGTTAAAGAAGCGCTTAACAACTGCGCTGGTATTAACACTTCCAGAGATCTACCGCAGCTTTGACGTATATTGCGACGCTTCCCGGCAAGGACTTGGGTGCGTGCTTATGCAAGATGGCAAGGTAGTAGCCTACGCCTCACGGAAACTACGACCCCATGACGGAAATTACCCCACTCATGATTTGGAATTGGCCGCGGTAGTTCATGCTTTGAAAATTTGGAGACACTATCTCATTGGAAAAAGGTGCCAAATTTTTACCGACCACAAAAGTCTCAAATACATATTTACTCAGCCAGATTTAAACCTCCATCAGCGAAGATGGCTGGAGTTGGTCAAGGATTATGATCTTGGAATAAATTACCATCCGGGTATGGCCAACATGGTTGCCGATGCACTCAGTCGAAAGCCCGTCAGTTTAAATGCCATGCTGGAATCTATGCCTTCCGAACTTAAAGAAGAAATTGCTCAGCTCAACCTGGTCATAGTTGAGGCTGGCCTTGCCAATATTCTAACGGTCACCCCTACTCTTGAGGAAGAAATCCGCAAGGCCGAGCCAGGCGATGCCAATCTGCAGAAACACATCAAGTCATCCGATTTCTTGAAGGTTCAGTATGGTACCCTCCGATTCAAGGGAAGGATTTGTGTGCCTAATCAAGCTGACCTAAAGCAGAAAATTTTGTCAGAAGCCCACGAATCCTCATATTCAATCCACCATGGAGGCACAAAAATGTATGAAGACCTTCGACAAATATTCTGGTGGGATGGAATGAAGAAAGACATTGCTTATTTCGTGGCCTGTTGCGATATATGCAACAAAGTTAAGGCGGAATACCAGAAACCAGTCGGACTTCCCCAACCACTACCCGTGTCACAATGGAAATGGGATGATGTCTGTATGGATTTCATCATAGGATTACCTAGGACCCGATGAGGCAATAATGCGATCTGGGTCATAGTGGATACATTAACCAAGGTGGCCCACTTCCTCCCAATCAAAACCTCATCCCGAGCAGATGAGCTTGCCAGACTGTATGTATCCAGGATTGTCAGTTTACATGGAGTTCCCCGAACCATCACTACTGACCAAGGTTCACTTTTCACCTCTGCTTTCTGGACCCGTCTCCATCAAGCCCTTGGGACGGAATTAAAATACAGCACCACTTATCATCCTCAGACGGATGGGCAAACAGAAAGAGTAAATCAGATGCTCGAAGATATGCTCCGAGCCTGTGTTTTAGCCCAAGGACCACAATGGGAAGATTGCTTGCCGTACGCCAAGTTCTCGTATAACAATGGGTTCCAGACCAGTTTAAAGATGTCACCTTATGAAGCTTTGTATGGCCGTAAGTGCCGCACTCCATTAAATTGGTCTCAAACTGGAGATAGCCGTATTTTCGGAACAGATCTCATGCTGGAAGCCAAAAAGCAAGTCAAGTAGATCCGAGACAGATTACAACTGGCCAAATCGCGACAGAAAAGTTATCATGATGCAAAGCACCGATAGATCAGTTTTGAACCCGGAGAACATGTCTACCTTCGAGTCACACCCATGAAGGGAATAAAAAGGTTCCAAACCCGTGGAAAATTGGCACCCAGGTTTATTGGTCCATTTCCTGTCATGACACGAGTAGGTGTTGTGGCATATCAGTTGGAACTGCCTCCGGAACTGTCTGACGTGCACAGCGTGTTCCACGTTTCACAACTGCGACAGTGCATCTCACCACCCGAGAAAAAGACCGATTTGGCAGAGATAGAGCTAGCAAAGGACTTGATCTACGAAGAAAGGCCAGTGAAACTTTTGGATCAGATGGAAAGAGTCACTCGCAGTAAGTCACGGAAGTTTTACAAGGTTCAATGGATGCATCATACCGAGTCAGAATCAACCTAGGAATCAGAACAATTTCTAAGGGCATGTTATCCAGAATGGTTTTCCCAAGCAACCGAATCTCGAGGACGAGATTCATTCTAAGTGGGGGAGGTTTGTCACAACCTGGTTTTTGCCCTCTTTTCTTTGCTTGATTTTCAGCTGAGTTGATTTTGGATTTGGAGTTTTGAATCATTCCATTTGGACTTGACCACTTGGGTATCCTTTGATTTTCACCCAAGTGTCCCCTCTCCTCCTCTAATCCATCATTTCACCCCTGGCCAACCCAACAATATTGTTTGGAATATTTTTCTTAAATGAAAAATATTCATTTTGCCTCTAAAACCCTAGCTAAACTCCTTGACCTCCAAAGCAACCCTCATTTCTGTTGCCCCAAAAATCCTGAGAAAAATCCCAAATATTCTTTGGACCCTAGGGCACATTTCTGAGCAAAAATATTTCACCACTCTTTGGAGTATTGTGGCTACAGAAAATAATATCACTTCTGGGCTGAAATGGTAGTTTCTACAGCAACTACCTTTTTACTAGCTCCAATGTAGCTGGTTTTCCCTGTGCTTATTCACCTTAGTAAGAGTCAGTAAAACCCCAAAGCTCAGCCCTTGAATCCCTGTGGTTTGACCACAGTAACTCCACAAAGTTTCTGTCCAGTAACTTAACCTCATCACCATTTTACTTCTACTGCACCTGGAACAGAACCGAGACGTGGTAACACTTCAGTTTACTAAGGACTACACGCTAGACATCATGGTTAGTGCATAGGTGGCCTGATGTCCCGGTCCACGCGGTGACCGCGTTTGTCCGAGCGTGCTGGCATGCCAAACGCGTGCTCTGCACGTTGCCAGCGCCTCTGTGGAGCGCGTGCTCGCTGCTCGGCCAGCCAGAGCGTGTCCCCCCTCGCCACCATCCTCGTCTCCACCCCCATAACTCCACCCTCCCGCTCGCCGATGCTGGAGCTCGCCGCAGCGAGCACGGGCACGGTCTGGCAAACGGCACAGTGCCCGCGAACTGTGTTGGTCTCTTTCCCCCTCGTTCATGTGCTCGTCCGCCCCCGTCCACAGTTGCTTCGTGACCTCCGTCGCCTTCTCCATCGCCCTCTGGCACCGTTCGTCGCCGGGCGCCGGGGACAGATGTCCTCCGGCGGAGCCCGAGCCCTCCTCGCCGCCCCGCCTATAAAACCCCCCCTCCGCAGCCTCCTGGAGCATCGCAACTCACTCCCACTCCCTCCTATAGCCACTAGAAGCTGCAGCTCGGCCGGGCAGGCCGCGGGCTGCCGTCCCCGAGCCAAGCTTGCCGGCGATCCCCTCTGGATCGTTCCCGCAGCTCCGGCCACTTCCAAGCCAAGGCGACCCCGCCAGGGCCTCCGCCTCTCCTCTGTGAAGCCAACGTGCCTAGCTAGAGCCCCTAGAGCCGACCCAAGCCGCTATCTTCTTCAACTCCGGCGACCTTCGCCTTCTGTCGCCGCTGGAGAGGTCAAATCCGACGCCATCTGGCCACCGTTAGTGTCAGGACCGGATTTTCGGAATATTAATTTCCAGAAAATGGCCCTTGTGCTCACCAGCCCCAGGATTACTGTTAGCTGATGAGGCACCAACTTGATACAGAAATTCCAAGCATAATACAAAATATTTAGTACAAGACCATTCTGGACTATGAGTACAACAAATGGTTTCTAGTGGTTGATGGAGGAAGCGGTTTGTGGATCATTAGCGTCTATGGGACTCCATTTCCCACAGGAACGGCTGACCAGGTTAACTCCTATCTTCGTGAGGCTGCTATCACCATTGCTTAGGTTCCGGGGCTGTCATCACGTCGCTCCTCTCCATGCAAGAAATCTGGCCAAGACAATAGCCAGGGACAAGCCAGTGAGTACTTTGAATGTACTCGCAAACATTATGAACACGGGTATAATATAACAAATGATAATCATGCTCTAAAATGTTCTCTGATCATAACGTTAGTCATAAAATAAAATCCCTGATGCATGCAAGTAGGTTATTTATATAAAACATGAATATGCAATCAGTGAATGGAATGCACCGATCGGGTGTCTGAAGCGACGCCTCGAAAGGATAATAATATAAATCATGCCTTAGTCGGGCGTCTGTGCGACACCACATAAAGGGCTTGTAAAGTAAACAAGTAACAAGCATGCCACAATCGGGCGTCTGAGCGACACCACATAAAGGGCTTATAAAGTAAACAAATAACAAGCATGCCACAGTCGGGCGTCTGAGCGACACCACATAAAGGGCTTATAAAGTAAACAAATAACAAGCATGCCACAGTTGGGCGTCTGAGCGACACCACATAAAGGTCTTATAAAGTAAATAATCACAATAAATATCCAGGAGGTAAAACCGTCCCAGGGATACTCAATAATTCAAGTAATATAATGGGTTAGTCCATAATAATAATAATCACAATCATTATAATCAACACAAGTCACGAGTCATGATCCATGTTCTGGTTTAGCAGTTTCTCCTCCGAAGACCGACACTAAGACCGATGCTTGACCCATCCCAGACTGTAGTCCTTAACCATGGGCACGGCTATTCGAATAGATTTAATCTCTATAGAGGGTGTACTCTTTACCCACGAGTAACGGATTCTTTTAGTCCATCAGGACTAATTCCATCTACGGTCTTTTAATTGAAAACACACCTAACTTGCACACACCAGCTTAACTTACCGGTGTTTGGAATCACCCACGACACATGTCAAGCAAAACTCTAAGTGGGGAGGCTACAACCTCGCGTAGCATGGGATCAAATTTATATCGCGCGCTCTAAGGGGTGCCCCCCTATCGGTCCCAAGCGGAAACACCCATGCCCCAGGACCAGGTGGCATGCGTACCGGATGCATCCGGTATCTTCCACCATGGTCTCTCTGTACGGTGTGTGCTAGGAAGGGGTTGACAACTTACTGAACCGTACCCTACCTGCGGCAGGGACAAGTGGTAGTGTGAAACAAGCATGGGGGTTACTGGAGCAAGACTCGATCTACGGTCGACTTAGGAGGTTTAAAAAATTCCCTGGATGATATGTATAACAAAAATATTTCAACCAAAAGAATCACCACTCATTATACCTTACTATGCCATACTGGACATAACCGTCCCAACGAAGACCGGAGACAGGCTCACGCCTACCCAAGGCAGAGGCTTCCCCAGATTTCTTTCCGGCATGCATGCAAGGCATACGAGGACGATTACCATCACAAGTATATCCACTTCCAATAGCAAGGAAGTCTCCAATATGCATTCATGCAAATGATCGTATCACCACATAAACTAACGAGTTCTCCGTATTAAGGTGGTGTTATAATCGTATTAACCAACACACAAAAATATTATGCCAGGGTTCAGAATGCTTGCATTCAAGAGTATGCAAGTGGGGTGTGCCTTTTGAAAGTTGACTTCTTCTTCAAAAACCTATTTTTGAAATTATTCAAATTAACACATAGTTTCAAAACAGTACAAAAAATTGTCTGAAATTTTTTAGAATAAATCTTAAAATAAACTAGACTAAATTTGAGGGAGGTAGGAAAAAGAATGAACTCATTTGGAGTTTTATTTTAAAAGATATAGCCAGTCAAATTTTGGTCAAATTCTGTTTTTAAAATAAAACAGAAAAAAAAGAAAAATGTTTCGAAATCTGAACACGTCGAAGGCGTACTTTGCTTTTACGCTTCCACTTAGCCAGCGTGGACCGGCGTGAGTCACTGACAGTGGGTCCAGGGGCCCATTGGTCAGGTTTGACTAGTCGTCCCCCGCCTCCTTCCTCCTCTATCCGAGCGGGGCGGGGCTCCGGCGATCGTCGCCGACGATTGGCGGCTCCTCGCGGGCTCCCGAGGGCAGGGATGGATCCGCCAGTCCAGGGCAGTCCTCCCAGTGGTCGTTAGGTAGGTGGGGATGAAGGGAGTCGCCGGCGGTGAGCTCCGCGGTGGACGGCAGCTACGGGTGGATTTGGGGGTCCGCGCTACGGTGGCTCCCCGTCGAGGCTGAGGGTCTGGGCGGCTTCGCAAGGTCTAGGGGAAGAGAACGGTGGCTCTGGTTGGGTGGGGGAGGCCTTGCTTGCGACGGAACGGACCGGAGGGCGACAGCGGCCGAACTGGCCGGGGACGGGGAAGAAGGCTCCCCGCCTTCGATGGCTGGCCATGGGGGCTCTGGAGGGGTGGCCTAAGGTTGCTTGAGGGTTCGGAGAGGCTCGGGGCTCTTTTTATAGCATGATTAGGTCGGTTCGGCGGCGGCCGGAGATAAGCTCGATGGTGAACCGCCATTCTGTGCTGCAGGGCGACGTGTCGGGGCTAGGGATGGCGGCAGGAGCTAGCGGACGAGCGGGCACTGCTCCAGGGGCGAGCTGGCGAGCGGGAGTGGCTCGGGCGACGCCGTCCAGGGTCGGGGCCTGCTGTGGTCAGCCGCTAGTGGCCACGGCCGACCTGACGGCAGCACTGTAGAGCTCCAGGGGCGGCTCTGCGGCGAGGGAGGGGGCAGGTGCGTCGGTTGGAAGCGGGAGGGGACCAGAACAAGCGCGGGGGAGGCGGCAGTGGGACGCGGCGGCTCGGGTGCACGCACGTGCAAAACGCGCGCTCTGGCCGCGCCTAGAGCATGCCCACCAGGTGTTCGACGAAAAGCCAGGGCTTGCTAGGAGACTTGGGTGGAGCTGGGGATTAGCAGGTCCAAGCTAGAGGCATCAGGGAGCTTAGTGGACAAGGGCCTGGGTCAGTGGATCAAGCTCACAGTGCAAACTAAAAGTTCATGCCCAAACTGGCCATGCTCACAGGGTGTTTGACAAAATGCCATGGGCATCTAGGTAACTCTTGGGGTGGCCAAACTTTCCAGATTGGAGTCTCTTTAGATGCAGGTGAGGATGGCAAGGTTAGTTGGCCAAATCTAGAAACTTGTTAGTGTAAGTTTTGCAAAACTCCAGTTCTGGACAGAAGGAAAAGGGCATAATATCATACACCAAAAATGCTCCAATGAGTCCAACCTCCTGGACTTAAGCGTTTGGTAAGGTGGTCTATAAGCAGGAAAAAGAATCATGGGTAAAGGAGCAAGTTAAAATATGGCTGCAGTACAAATCATCAAGTTGGACCAGAATGAAAATGAGGTTGATTCACTCAAATTTTTCAAAGGACATAACTAGGTTTTTGCATAAAGATAAATAATATGCTCCTACTGACCTCCCCTAATTTTGGTGGAAGTTTTAAAGAAATATTTAAATAGGTTGCAGTGCAAAAGTGAAATTTGACCAGGTCTAAAAACTTGTGGTAAAACTCAAAATCTCCAAATGACTAAGGAATATTTTTGCATAAAAGTGATTTAGGGACATCACATGACATCTCCAATTTTTGGTGGGATTTTTAAATGAATTTATCAAAGGGTTGCAGTGCAAATGGAACCCTAAAACTTATGAAAAACCATTTTAGAGAAATAGAGCTCAGGGAAAAATAATTATATAAATAATCCCACTGATAAAAGAATTGTTTTATTTGAGAGGGTAAATAAGTCCAATAATGATTGAAAAGTTTTCACTTGGGGTAAAACTCCATAATAATAAAGAAAAGAATGGTTCTGAAATTAAAAGGAAATCCAGAAAATAAAAGTTCAAGTTTCCTGGCAAAATTTTAATAAACAAAACATGGCTAAATTTTTGGGGTGTCACAGTTAGCCACGCTATGGGTATGGGCAGGTGCGCAAGATCCTTCTCCGTCGATCCTTCCCTCTCGCTTGCCTCCAAGAAGTCTCATCGCCGGCGTGAGCTCCGGCGAATCGCTGTTCCCCTCTGTTTCCCTCTCTCCTCCCTCCGGCCTGACTAGCGGGGCCCGCTAGTCAGCCACTCACTACGCGCGCGAAGCGGTATGAGTGGTGGCGCCCCGGGAGAGTACGCCTTCGACGTCACCCCCCTCTATTTTTCTTTTTCAAATTCATTTAAATTCCAGGAGACTTCAAATGGCCATAACTTTTATTCTACAAGTCCAAATGCAGTGATTCTTTTTGCATCGTGTTCTGTGTCCAAAAATCTAACAGCACCCAAAAGATGGGATTTTTCCTTGCTGTCTAGATTTTCTGGCAATTTTCAGAAGGTTTCTTGATATTTTCATTTGTGGTTTTTGAATATTTTCAGAGGAACCAGCTTGTCTTGAGGATCACCAGGAGCTTTGTGAACCTCATCAGTGCTAAGGCAAGCCACAGTAACATTTTCATGGTGCCACTTCAATATTTATGATTTTCATACTTGAACTTATGAATGTTGATGCATTTAAATTAGTTATATAATAAATATATTCTGTTATATGCTTGTTATGTTAAAATACTTGAAGTTCAGAATGTTTGAAGTAAATATTGTTGACAAGATAAGGAGAACTTAGTTGCAAGTGATAGATAAATAATATGGTCATAGAATTTGATGAATAATTTAAATATTATTTTTGCCTGGGGTATAATGATGATAATGCTAACAATGGTTCTGGTATGAGTAAAGAGAGGTTTTAACCAGAATAGTAGCATGAGTTTATGATGGCTCTGTAGGAGCGTGGTTGGTGCAGTCTTTGCACGGTTATGTGATGCCTATGTTAAGTGATGCATGATATGGCAGTATGACACCGGTTATTTTCTTTTCACATTAAGTTGAACCTGATTAATATTTCAACTTGAACATGTTGTTGACCGGGTCGTGGTGCCGCTGAAACGAGTCTTTCCCAGTGCAACCACATTTGCTGGTATGGGACGGCCTTAATGCGTTTCATTGTCATGCCTCTGATCGGTACCTCAATTTAGGGAAGGTTATGGGCGTGCTGTACCCTGGCCCGGTAGGCAAGCATAACCTTGTGAGCCCGTTGTTAAGTTAATTTTGGTACTGGATCCCAGTGTTGATCGTGGCCACGATGGTGGTCGAGGTGTCTGGAGGTAGACGTGGGGCGACCCAGGACTAGCCTAGTGGGGTCTGAGTCGTAAGGGCCGGGAGAGTTTCATGACAGTGAAATGGTTTCGTCGGAACGCTGTTGATCCACCCGAATGGGAGTGTGAGGCCATGGGTTCCGTAGTGTGGGTACAGTGTACTAACCTCTGTAGAGTGTTTTTAATCTATCGATAGCCGAGTCCACGAATATGGACACGCTCGAAGGTAAGGTACACCATGGGTCAATAGTTAATAAATATGCACACTAAATTGCACTAAGGATGGCAGTGAGGTCATCGCGTTGAGTTGGACATGAGTTGTCGGGTTGTGATCGCCGTAAGGATCACGGGCCACGAGTTGGTCGGGTTGTGATCGCCGTAAGGATCACGGGCCATGAGATGGTCGGGTTGTGATCGCCGTAAGGATCACGAGTATGTTTTGGTAATATTATGTTTATTTGGTCACATCTGGTAAGCAAGTCGGGAGAATGAGTACCTGTTGAGCACAGTCACAGCATGTTGGATATATATTTAGTTGCATTATTGATTAATTCGATAAATATCATAATATTGTCTGTCATCTTGTTTATGCTTATTGTGAGCTTGCAAGTACATTCAATGTACTGACCTGGCGTGTCATGCCAGATTTCAGGAAAGTCCCGTTGGAAAGGAGTCCTGTCCGAGTCTAGACCGTGTCCATGTCAGTGTCCTTGTGATATGGAGTCCTGCTACGACGTTGTTCCGCTGCCGAGTAGTTGTCATGATCGAGGCCCCTTTATGTTCACTAAATAGTGTACATATTGTTCAGCCGCACCGGGTGTGCCGCTTGGCCTCGCTAACTGTTGTAATATGAACTATGTTCCGCTAGCATGAATAAAGCGGTTGTTTTCTGTACCATGTTGTTGTGTGTTGCCAGAAGACAAGGTCTCTGGGCTGGCAATGCAAGGTAAACCGGTCGCTCTGCGCCGGGGTGCCACACTTACCAATTTACCACTATTGTTTTGGGATTATGCATTAGAGACAGTTGCATTCACTTTAAAAAGGGCACCATCAAAAATCCGTTGAGAACAAAGTATGGACTTTGATTGACTTGCCCGATGATCGGCAAGTCATTGAGAATAAATGGATCGTCAAGAGGAAGACGGACGCTGATGGTAGTGTTACTATCTACAAAGCTCGAATTGTCGCAAAAAGTTTCGACAAGTTCAAGGTGTTGACTACGATGAGATTTTCTCACTCGTAGCGATGCTTAAGTTTGTCCGAATCATGTTAGCAATTGCCACATTTGATGAAATCTGGCAAATGAATGTCAACACTGCATTCCTTAATGGATTTGTTAAAGAAGAATTGTATATGATACAACAAGAAGGTTTTGCCAATCCTAAAGGTGCTCCATCTATAGACTGGTGGAAGCTCCAGTGATCCATCTATAGACGGGTGCAAGCGCCTCGGAGTTGGAATATACGCCTTGATGAGTTGATCAAAGCATATAGTTTTATACAGACCGGCAGTGAAGCATGTATTTACAAGAAAGTGAGTGGGAGCACTATAGCCGTTCTGAAGTATATGTGAATAACATATTGTTGATCGAAAATGATGTAGAATTTTCTGGAAAGCATAAAAGAGTGTTTGAAAGGAGTTTTTCAAAGAAAGACCTCGGTGAAGCTGCTTACATATTGGGCATCAAGATCTATAGAGATAGATCAAGACGCTTGATAAGACTTTTCAATGAGTAAATACCTTGACAAGTTTTTGAAAGAGTTCAAAATCGATCAGTCAAAGAAGGAGTTCTTGTCTGTATTACAAGGTGTAAAGTTGAGTAAAGACTCAAAGCCTGGCCATGGTAGAAGATAGAAAAAGAATGAGAGTCATTCACTATGCCACAGTCATAGGTTCTATAAAGTATGTTGTGTTGTGTACCAAACCTATTGCATACCTTGCCATGAGTTTAGCAAGGGGGTACAATAGTGATCTAAGAGTAGATCACTGGACAATGGTAAAAATAATCCTTAGTGAGGACTAAGGAAATGTTTCTCGGTGATGGGGGTGATAAAGAATTCATCGTAAAGAGTTACGTCGATGCAAGTTTTTTCGCCGATCCAAATGACTCTAAAGTATCAATCTGGATACATATTGAAAGTGAGAGCAATTAGCTAGAGTAGCTCTATGCAGAGCATTGTAGACATAGACTATTTGCAAAATACATATGGCTCTGAATGTGACAGACCCGTTGACTAAACTTCTCTCATAAGCAAAACATGATCACGCCTTAGTAATTTTTGGGTTTTAATAATATAGCAATGTGAAATAGATTATTGACTCCGGTAAACCCTTTGGTTGTTGGTCACATGGCGATGTGAACTATGGGTGTTAATCACATACAAATGTGAACTATTGATGTTAAATCATATGGCGATGTGAACTAGATTATTGACTCTAGTGCAAGTGGGAGACTGAAGGAAATATGCCCTAGAGGCAATAATAAAGTTATTATTTATTTCCTTATTTCATGATAATTTTTTATTATTCAAGCTAGAATTGTATTAACCGGAAACTTAGTACATGTGCGAATACATAAACAAAACATAGTGTCCCTAGTATGCCTCTACTTGACTAGCTCGTTAAGCAAACATGGTTATGTTTCCTAACCATAGACATGTGTTGTCATTTGATGAACGGGATCATATCATTAGCAGAATGATGTGATGGATATGACCCATCCATTAGCTTAGCATTATGATCATAACAGTTTCATTGCTACTGCTCTCTTGCTGACTTATACATGTTCCTCGGACTATGAGATTATGCAACTCCCGAATACCGGAGGAACACTTTGTATGCTACCAAACATCACAACGTAAATGGGTGATTATAAAGGTGCTCTACATGTGTCTCCAAAGGTGTTTGTTGGGTTGGCATAGATCGAGATTAGGATTTGTCACTCCGTGTTTCGGAGAGGTATCTCTGGGCCCACTCGGTAATACTCATCACTATAAGCCTTGCAAGCATTGTGACTAATGAGTTAGTTGCAGGATGGGTATTATGGAACGAGTAAAGAGACTTGCCGGTAATGAGATTGAACTAGGTATGATGATACCGACGAACGAACCTCGGGCAAGTAACATACCGATGACAAAGGGAACAACATATGTTGTTATGCGGTTTGACCAATAAAGATCTTCGTAGAATATGTAGGAGCCAATATGAGCATCCAGGTTCCGCTATTGGTTATTGATCGGAGATGTGTCTCGGTCATGTCTACATAGTTCTCGAACCCGTAGGGCCCGCACGCTTAACATTCAATGACGATATGTATTATGAGTTATGTGTTTTGATGACCGAAGTTTGTTCGGAGTCCCAAATAAGATCATGGATGTGACCAGGAGTCTCGAAATGGTGGATATGTAAAGATTCATATATTGGAAGGCTATATTCGGATATCGGAAAGGTTCCGAGTGATTCGGGTATTTTGGAGTACCGGGGAGTTACAGGAATTCACCACGAGAAGTAATGGGCCTTATTGGGCCATACGGGAAATAGACGAGGTAGGCCAAGGGGAGATGGCGCCCCCCCCCATGGGTCTGAACTGGACTAGGGGAAGGGGTGGCACCCCCCTTGCCCTTTCCTACTCCCTCTCTCTTTCCTTCTCTCCTACTCCTAAAAGGGAAATGATTCCTACTAGGACTTGGAAGTCCTAGTAGGACTCCATACACTTGGCGCCCCCCTAGGGGGCCGGCCTCTCTCCCTCCCTCATTTATATACGGGGGCAGGGGCACCCCGAAGACACACAAGTTTCTCTCCCAACCGTGTGCGGTGCCCCCCTCCACAGTTACACACCTCGATCATACCATCATAGTGCTTAGGCGAAGCCCTGCGCCGGTAGCATCATCATCACGTTGCCATGTCGTCGTGTTGACGGAACTCACCCTCGTCCTCAACTGAATCAAGAGCACAAGGGACGTCATCGAGCTGAACGTGTGCTAAGCACAGAGGTGTCGTACGTTCGGTACTTGATCAGTTGGATCGCGAAGAAGTTTGACTACATCAACCGCGTTATTGAAACGCTTCCGCTTTCGGTCTACGAGGGTACGTGGACACACTCTCCCCTCTCTTTGCTATGCATCACCTAGATAGATCTTGCGTGATCATAGGAAAGTTTTTGCAATTACTGCGTTCCCCAACACTATCTTCTTAGCTACCATAATAAGATTGAGAAATGGAGGACTCCCACCCCCACCCCGGTGATCTCCTCCTCTAGCCACTAAATCCTAGTTCCCTTCCAGTGGATCTCTTCGGCACTCTGAGATCTACACGTTCATACCCATCTCTAATGGCTTCCGTGGAGGGTTCCACCCTTGGCTTGGATTTCTCCAAGGGATTGGCTTTTGCGGAGAAGGTTTTTCAATCTACGGGCTTTTCGGTGCACCCCATGGAGGACTCTGACATCTTCACCATGGTGGTTTCGTTTGGACGCCACAATTTTCATTTGAACGAAGATTCTGTGGCTGCGGCTCTGGAAGCAGCTATTGGTGGTTCAGGCATTGATTTCATGGTCTTTCTGATAAAGGATAAGGTATTTGGATTCCAAGTTTCTTGCAAGGTTGTTGCCATGATTATTCTTCGCCTTCGGTCTTTTTCTTGCGAGGTCCTCTGGGACGGAGGCCTTCTCCGGCCTCCTTCTTCCCTTCCTTTTTCTTCTGCTTCTTCTCCGGCGCCTGGTACGGTGCCACAGCCAACATCTCTGTCAACAAGGCTGTCCTGGGGCCCTCGGGCAGCGAGGCTGTGCTATTGATCTGCTCAGCTTTCAGCAGCCAGCTCTGCGGACGGAGGAAGAAGGGTTTATGTGCTTTGTCAAAAAGAGAATCCGAAAGTAAGAGTAAAACTTATCATACCTCCCAAGAAGGTGTTGTAGTGTAACGCCCTCGATGCGGCTATAGCTCCCACGTGTCGAGGCACGACTTAGAGGCATAACCGCATTGAAAGCAATGTCGCAAGTCAGGCAATCATTACAACATCCCATGTAATACATAATAAAAGGGGGAGATAACATAGTTGGCTTACACTCGCCACGTCACATCAGAGAACATAAATAACATCCATCAAACAAACACTCATGGCCCGACTACGGCGCCAAAATAGAAAAGACCCCCAACATGCGACAAGGTCCTGAATCGATAACCCCAACTAGGCACCACTACTGATCATCCGGAAAAGAAACATAGTATCGCTGAGAGTCCTCGTCGAACTCCCACTGAAGCTCGTAATCGTCAACTGGAGCAGAAACACCTGAACCTGCATCTGGAGTTGTAGTATATGTGAGCCACAGGGACTCAGCAATCTCACACCCACGCGATCAAAACTATTTAAGCTCATGGGAATGGATAGACAAATATATGTGGAGCTGCAGCAAGCGACTAGCATATGTGGTGGCTAACTTATACGCAAAAGAGAGCGAGAAGAGAAGGCGAAGCACGAGCGAGAAGCTAAAGGAACATCCTGCGCAAGCATAACTCCAACACCGTGTCCACTTCCCGGACTCCGCCGAGAAGGGGCCATCACGGTAACACACACGGTTGAATCATTTTAATTAAGTTTAGTTCAAGTCATCTACAACCGGACATTAACAAATTCCCATCCGCCCATAACCGCGGGCACGGCTTTCGAAAGATCAATCCCTGCAGGGGGGTCCCAACTTAGCCCATAACAAGCTCTCACGGTCAACGAAGGAATAGACCTCCACCCAAGACACACCGATCAGACTCGGTATCTCGGTACAACAAGATGATTCGACAGGTTAAAACAAGTTCAGCAACACCGCCCGAATGTGCCGACAAATCCCGATAGGAGCTGCACATATCTCTTTCTCAGGGCACGCTCGGATAGGTCAAGCTACGAGTAAAACCAAACCTCAAGTTTCCCCGAGGTGGCCCCGCAGGCTGCCTGGTTCGGACCAACACTCAGAGGAGCACTGGCCCGGGGGGGGGGG
>NC_041383.1:200231360-200233292 GCF_002162155.2 Triticum dicoccoides
GGGGGGGGGGGTTAAAATAAGATGACCCTCGGGCTCCGGAAACCCAAGGGAAAAAGAGGCTAGGTGACAAATGGTAAAACCAATGTTGGGCATTGCTGGAAAAGCTTTAATCAAGACGAACTATCAAGGGGTTCCCATTATAGCCCAACCGCGTAAGGGACGCACAATCCGGGAACATAACACCGATATGACAGAAACTAGGGCGGCAAGAGTGGAACAAAACACTAGGCGAGAGGCCGAGCCTTCCACCCTTTACCAAGTATATAGATGCATTAAGATAACATAGCAATATAATGATATCCCAACAAGCAATATAAATGTTCCAACAAGGAACGGCTCCAATCTTCACCTGCAACTAACAACGCTATAAGAAGGGCTGAGCAAAGCGGTAACATAGCCAATCAACGGTTTGCTAGGACAAAGGTGGGTTAGAGGTTCAACATGGCAATTGGGAGGCTGACAAGCAAATGGTAGGCATCGTGGCATTGGCAAAGCAAAAGAGCGAGCAAACTAGCATAGCAAAGATAGTAGTGATTTCGAGGGTATGATCATCTTGCCTGCACAGTTGTCAGAGTTGAC
Source organism: Triticum dicoccoides (assembly GCF_002162155.2). Taxonomy (NCBI): domain Eukaryota; kingdom Viridiplantae; phylum Streptophyta; class Magnoliopsida; order Poales; family Poaceae; genus Triticum; species Triticum dicoccoides. The sequence goes on from NC_041383.1 coordinate 200,231,940, forward strand.
TGGATCCTCACAAGCAAACTCAACGGGCTCCTTGGTAGCGAACTCGTCTCCCGGCTCTACCCAAAGACAAACAAGCAACAAGGACACAATCAACCACGGGCAAGACCAAGCAATATGATGAAATGACGATATGCTATGCGGGATGCGATGCGGGATGCAAAATGCAAGATATGACAGGAAATGCACGAACCTGGCATCAACTTGGAAAACCAAGTGTGCCACTGGATAGAGGGGATGAAATCGCTTGAAAACGATATAAACATCATAGGAATCGGAGCTACGGTTTGGAAATGGCGAGCGTTTTAAGATATGACACCGGTCTGCGATTTACAGCAAGTAGGCATATAATGCAACGAAATGAACATGCTACAGCCACCAAACATGAAAACAAAATACATGGCAGTGATGTACACAAGATGGTTGACAAAACACTAGCACTGAGCCATAGGCAAATTCATCCATTAAGAGGTTCAAACAAGCATGGCTAAAACGCAAATGCACAACAGATTTCAGACTTAGTGAAATTAACACTAGTCTGAAATTTCAGATCACGATGCTCTCTTCGGAGCAGCAAAACAACATGATAGAAAACCTGAACATGACAAGTAAGAACATGGCATGGAGCTACTCAACAAGCTTAATAAAACACCCAAAGTGACCTGGGGCCAAAAGGGTTCAAAAAATACTCTACCGAGCTCACGAACATTGCTCGAACACAATCAGTTTTCAGACTTAGTGAAAACTGAGACATGCTGAAATTTAACTCACGAAGGCATGTAAACGAGCTCGATGCACTCACTACGGTGCAAGTCATGGTAAGGAAAGCATATAACCAGCAAGAAGGCACAAAGTGCTAGCTACACATGGCAAGAACGAAGGCATAGCATGCATGGAACACTAACGGTAGCATCGGCGAAATCGCAAACAAGTTGACGATCTGCCCAGATTAACAACGAAGCAAAAGTTGAGCTCGATTGAGTCAACCTAGAGCACTCCACAAATGCCAACAAAGACATGGATGGATAGAGCATGACATAAATATCAAAACTCCCTTACTGATCATCCTCAAAAGAGGCACGGATCACTAGGAAACAAGCTGGACATATAGCATCATGAACTAAAATATCCCAGACAGCGAAAATCACTAAGTCCCTGAAATCTGCAATCTCAGGTACCTCTCTTCGCAAGCTTGCACAAGACAACACACACATTCTAAAAATGCATGGGTGCACCTCTGGAAAGAAGACAAAATGCTTCCCAATACATCCCAAAGGGGCACAGGCATATCATGCACGGATTAAACATAGCAAAAATGACAAAAGTGCATGATGAACTAACGGTTCTGCAATTTAA
>NC_041383.1:200235792-200243146 GCF_002162155.2 Triticum dicoccoides
AAGAAGAGAGTGTCCTTGTCATCAAGTCGGTAGCACTTGTACTTGGACTGACTCTTTGCAATACCAATCTTCACCTTCTTCACCATAGCATCAAGAAGTTGGGCTTGGCGAATCTGGTCTTCTAAGGTAGGAGAGACTTGAAGGTTGGCGAGGAAACCTTGAGGAACAACTTGCAGATTAAGTTTGCGGAAAGCTTCACAAAGCTCGGGTTGATAAGGCTTGAGAATCAGACTGTTGCAATATGCTTTTCTGCTCAAAGCGTCAGCAATCACATTAGCCTTGCCTGGAGTATACTCGATACTCGGATTGTACTCTTGAATCATTTCGACCCATCGAGTCTGCCTGAGGTTGAGATTAGGCTGAGTGAAGATGTACTTGAGACTCTTGTGATCAGTGAAAATATCCACTTTCCTTCCCAATAGAAGATGTCTCCAAGTCAACAAAGCGTGTACAACTGCCGCTAACTCGAGATCGTGAGTGGGGTAGTTCTTCTCATTAGGTTTCAACTGGCGAGAGGTATAAGCAACAACTTTCTTCTCTTGCATCAGTACAGCACCGAGACCTTGGAGAGAGGCACCACAAAAGACCTCGTACGGCTTGGTTTCATCAGGTGGAGTCAGAACTGGAGCAGTGATCAATTTCTCTTTCAAAGTGTTGAAAGCAATATCACACTCCGGAGACCAAACGTACTTGACGTGCTTCTGAAGAAGATTTGAGAGAGGCTTGGCGATCTTAGAAAAGTTTTCAACGAATCTTCTGCAATAGCTTGCGAGACCGAGGAAACTGCGGAGTTGCTTTACATTCTGAGGAGGTTCCCAATTCACAATTGCAGACACCTTCTCAGGATTCACGGAAATGCCCTTGGCGGAGATGATATGACCAAGATAAAGAACCTCATCGAGCCAAAATTCACACTTGGAGAACTTGGCGTAGAACTGATGTTCTCTGAGCTTGTCAAGAACCAAACGCAAGTGCTTGGCATGATCTTTCTTGTTCTTCGAGAAAACCAGAATGTCGTCGAGATAGACCAGAACGAATTCATTGGTGTAGGGGTTGAAGATGAAGTTCATCATGCGAGAGAACGTCGGAGGAGCGTTGGCGAGGCCAAAAGACATGACGGTGTATTCATATGAACCAAAGCTTGTTCTGAACGCCATCTTGGGAATATCTTGCTCACGAATACGAATCTGATGATAACCCATACGGAGATCAAGCTTGGAGAATACTTGAGGACCCTTGAGTTGTTCGAACAGCTCATTGATGTTGGGAAGTGGGTATTTGTTCTTGATGGTCTTCTTGTTTACTGGACGGTAATCAACACAAAGTCGACTCGATCCATCCTTCTTCTTCACAAAAAGAACACCAGAACCCCACGGAGAAGTACTAGGCCGAATGAGACCCAATCTTTCTTGCTCATCGAGTTGTTTCTTCAACTCCTTCAACTCTTCAGGCCCGAGCTTGTAGGGACGTTTGCACACAGGTTCCGTGCCAGGCTCAAGTTCAATAACGAATTCAACCGGCCGGTTTGGAGGCATCCCTGGAAGTTCTTCTGGAAAGACGTCTTGATATTCGCAAACGACAGGAATTTGAGAGATAGCATCCAATTCACCCTTCTCATTGAGAGAAAACAACCGGACGGAATTATCCCGAGCGGCAAAGACAATGACATCCTCAGACGAATGAGTCAGTTGAATCTGCCTGGCTGCACAGTCAAGCTGAGCTTTATGCTTAGAGAGCCAGTCCATCCCGAGAATAAGATCGATATCGGAGTTACCAAGAACCATAGGAGAAGCAAGAAACTTGAAATCGCCCATCGTGATAGCGACATCTGGCACCTCCAGACTTGCGCTCAAACGTTTGCCAGGAGAAATGATATCCATATGTTTACCCAAAAGAGAAGAAACGAACTCATGCTTGGTAAAAAATGGCTTTGACATGAAACAATGCGATGCACCCGTGTCAAAAAGAACTTTTGCAGGAATATCATTAATAGGAAGGTTACCCATAATGACATCTGAAGAATCCTCAGCCTGAGCTGCATTCAGCATATTGACCTTGGCGTGCTTGGGATTGTGCTTGACCACAGCTGTACTTGCCGATCTGACAGGAGGAGGAGGAGGAAGACGCCTCTGGTTGGTACACTTGTTGGCATAGTGACCCTTCTGTTGGCACTTGTTGCACGTGACCTCCGAAAGCGGACGGTGATACGGAGCACTCGGTCTTGGAGCTTGAGACGAAGCCTTGTTCTGAAAGCCTGGGTTGGGTGGGTGGGAGAAACCACTGCCACCTTTGCTCTTCTGCTGATACGGCTGACGGAACGGAGGAGGAGGAAGCCAATACTTCTGTTGCTTAACCACTTGAGTAGAGGAAGACGGAGTAACATCTCTGGCACGCTTCCTGGAAGCATCACATCTCATCTGAGCAGCCTCTTGCTTCAGTGCCATGTTGTAGAACTCATCGTATCTCAACGGCTCAAAGAGGACAAGAGCGAGCTGAATTTCCTCACGAAGACCACCCCTGAACTGATAGATCATGCTCTTCTCATCAGGAACATCCTGCTTGGCAAAACGGGCGAGCTTCTGGAACAACTTGTTGTAGTCATAGACAGACAAAGAGCCTTGCTTCAGATTGCGGAATTCCTGACGCTTACTCTCAACCACACTTTGAGGGATGTGATGAGCGCGGAAATCTTGACGGAAATCGTCCCAAGTGATAACACGTCCACCTCTGGAATCCTTGTACTGCTGGAACCACTCTGCAGCCTGATCTTTGAGCTGGAAAGAAGCGAACTTGACGAAATCTTCAGGCCTGACGTTGCTGCATTCAAAATGCTTGCCCAGATCCACTAGCCAATCGTCAGCGTCGGTAGCCTCAACACAACCGCTGAACGTCTTTGGGCCATTAGCAAGGAACTGGTCCAGAGTAGCAAAGTGGTGCTGATTATGGCCTTGATTCCCTTGACTGCCTTGATTGCGCTCTTGAAGGATTTGCATGATCAACTGTGTGTTTGCATTAGTAGCGGCCATCACAGCTTGCCATGCTTCCGGAGGAGGCGGAGGTGGAGGTGGATTAGGATTCGGAGTCGTGCACGTTGGAGGAGCCATCCTGAACAGGTTGACCACCATTAGCACATAGATAGACAACAATATAGAAGCTGAATCCAACGGAATGAAAATTGCAACATATAGTCTTCACATCCGAACAAAATGAACGAATGCATTCCTCTTCAAATGATCACATATCCATAAATTGCGAAGCCACGAAGAATTAAGGTAGAGAAATAAATCAACAAGGTACGGATCAAGAACGAATAATCGGTAAGAAATCCCAATCTCAAACCAATATCCGTGGAAGAAGAACTAGAGCTACTAGATTTCTCACCTATGAAACTCCCGAACCTTTCCGGTTATGCAATCAGGTGTTGGGGATACAGGGGAAGCACAATATCTCACCCAAACTAGCAAATCCTACATCCAGCTGTATCCATCCTTCAACACATAACCAGGAAAACTTCGGAAACCATCTACCTCAACCTTCGAAAAGCATCCGTTATACAAGTTATGGCGATACTCCCGAACTCCCGCCCCAGTACTGGGTGGCGTCGAGGTTATCTCACCAACGAACTGCATAAAAGAGATTTTCGATGTCGGCGAACATATCTCAAGTATACCAGAATTGCAACGATGAAATTGTGACGACAACACCTCGGAGCTCAACTCCCCGGGACACTGCCACAACCCCTAAAGACAGGAGGCACCAAGAACAATGTTCTCGTCACAAAACCATCGGAACAAAACCAAGATACTCGCGTGAACCTAAAAAAAAAATTTAGTGAAATTTTAGAAGAGAAGAGTCAAAACTCTACGCCAGGATGCCTTACCAGAGCGATGAGGAGACTGGGAAGTAAAAAGAATTCCTAAGCTCTCCGATATATAATTCCGAAGGACTCAAAACATTTTTCTAGACACAACTCGGCTGCTAAAAACGATCAAGCAATGGGGCTCCTAAGGTCGGGGATGGCTCTGATACCAACTTGTAACGCCCTCGATGCGGCTATAGCTCCCACGTGTCGAGGCACGACTTAGAGGCATAACCGCATTGAAAGCAATGTCGCAAGTCAGGCAATCATTACAACATCCCATGTAATACATAATAAAAGGGGGAGATAACATAGTTGGCTTACACTCGCCACGTCACATCAGAGAACATAAATAACATCCATCAAACAAACACTCATGGCCCGACTACGGCGCCAAAATAGAAAAGACCCCCAACATGCAACAAGGTCCTGAATCGATAACCCCAACTAGGCACCACTACTGATCATCCGGAAAAGAAACATAGTATCGCTGAGAGTCCTCGTCGAACTCCCACTGAAGCTCGTAATCGTCAACTGGAGCAGAAACACCTGAACCTGCATCTGGAGTTGTAGTATATGTGAGCCACAGGGACTCAGCAATCTCACACCCACGCGATCAAAACTATTTAAGCTCATGGGAATGGATAGACAAATATATGTGGAGCTGCAGCAAGCGACTAGCATATGTGGTGGCTAACTTATACGCAAAAGAGAGCGAGAAGAGAAGGCGAAGCACGAGCGAGAAGCTAAAGGAACATCCTGCGCAAGCATAACTCCAACACCGTGTCCACTTCCCGGACTCCGCCGAGAAGGGGCCATCACGGTAACACACACGGTTGAATCATTTTAATTAAGTTTAGTTCAAGTCATCTACAACCGGACATTAACAAATTCCCATCCGCCCATAACCGCGGGCACGGCTTTCGAAAGATCAATCCCTGCAGGGGGGTCCCAACTTAGCCCATAACAAGCTCTCACGGTCAACGAAGGAATAGACCTCCACCCAAGACACACCGATCAGACTCGGTATCTCGGTACAACAAGATGATTCGACAGGTTAAAACAAGTTCAGCAACACCGCCCGAATGTGCCGACAAATCCCGATAGGAGCTGCACATATCTCTTTCTCAGGGCACGCTCGGATAGGTCAAGCTACGAGTAAAACCAAACCTCAAGTTTCCCCGAGGTGGCCCCGCAGGCTGCCTGGTTCGGACCAACACTCAGAGGAGCACTGGCCCGGGGGGGGGGGTTAAAATAAGATGACCCTCGGGCTCCGGAAACCCAAGGGAAAAAGAGGCTAGGTGACAAATGGTAAAACCAATGTTGGGCATTGCTGGAAAAGCTTTAATCAAGACGAACTATCAAGGGGTTCCCATTATAGCCCAACCGCGTAAGGGACGCACAATCCGGGAACATAACACCGATATGACAGAAACTAGGGCGGCAAGAGTGGAACAAAACACTAGGCGAGAGGCCGAGCCTTCCACCCTTTACCAAGTATATAGATGCATTAAGATAACATAGCAATATAATGATATCCCAACAAGCAATATAAATGTTCCAACAAGGAACGGCTCCAATCTTCACCTGCAACTAACAACGCTATAAGAAGGGCTGAGCAAAGCGGTAACATAGCCAATCAACGGTTTGCTAGGACAAAGGTGGGTTAGAGGTTCAACATGGCAATTGGGAGGCTGACAAGCAAATGGTAGGCATCGTGGCATTGGCAAAGCAAAAGAGCGAGCAAACTAGCATAGCAAAGATAGTAGTGATTTCGAGGGTATGATCATCTTGCCTGCACAGTTGTCAGAGTTGACTGGATCCTCACAAGCAAACTCAACGGGCTCCTCGGTAGCGAACTCGTCTCCCGGCTCTACCCAAAGACAAACAAGCAACAAGGACACAATCAACCACGGGCAAGACCAAGCAATATGATGAAATGACGATATGCTATGCGGGATGCGATGCGGGATGCAAAATGCAAGATATGACAGGAAATGCATTAACCTGGCATCAACTTGGAAAACCAAGTGTGCCACTGGATAGAGGGGATGAAATCGCTTGAAAACGATATAAAGATCATAGGAATCGGAGCTACGGTTTGGAAATGGCGAGCGTTTTAAGATATGACACCGGTCTGCGATTTACAGCAAGTAGGCATATAATGCAACGAAATGAACATGCTACAGCCACCAAACATGAAAACAAAATACATGGCAGTGATCTACACAAGATGGTTGACAAAACACTAGCACTGAGCCATAGGCAAATTCATCCATTAAGAGGTTCAAACAAGCATGGCTAAAACGCAAATGCACAACAGATTTCAGACTTAGTGAAATTAACACTAGTCTGAAATTTCAGATCACGATGCTCTCTTCGGAGCAGCAAAACAACATGATAGAAAACCTGAACATGACAAGTAAGAACATGGCATGGAGCTACTCAACAAGCTTAATAAAACACCCAAAGTGACCTGGGGCCAAAAGGGTTCACAAAATACTCTACCGAGCTCACGAACATTGCTCGAACACAATCAGTTTTCAGACTTAGTGAAAACTGAGACATGCTGAAATTTAACTCACGAAGGCATGTAACCGAGCTCGATGCACTCACTACGGTGCAAGTCATGGCAAGGAAAGCATATAACCAGCAAGAAGGCACAAAGTGCTAGCTACACATGGCAAGAACGAAGGCATAGCATGCATGGAACACTAACGGTAGCATCGGCGAAATCGCAAACAAGTTGACGATCTGCCCAGATTAACAACGAAGCAAAAGTTGAGCTCGATTGAGTCAACCTAGAGCACTCCACAAATGCCAACAAAGACATGGATGGATAGAGCATGACATAAATATCAAAACTCCCTTACTGATCATCCTCAAAAGAGGCACGGATCACTAGGAAACAAGCTGGACATATAGCATCATGAACTAAAATATCCCAGACAGCGAAAATCACTAAGTCCCTGAAATCTGCAATCTCAGGTACCTCTCTTCGCAAGCTTGCACAAGACAACACACACATTCTAAAAATGCATGGGTGCACCTCTGGAAAGAAGACAAAATGCTTCCCAATACATCCCAAAGGGGCACAGGCATATCATGCACGGATTAAACATAGCAAAAATGACAAAAGTGCATGATGAACTAACGGTTCTGCAATTTAACTCACGAAGCCTCCTTCTAACAGCATTTTGGGTACCAAGATGACCTCAAATGCAAATGATGCAATGGAATGAAATGATGTACATGTCGAGGCGAAGATTTTGATATATCATATCCCCAAAACGGATCTACGGTTGCGGAGATACAAGCAGTCAAAGTTAGCACGAAAATTAGGGTTTCGGGGGAGAGAGGTCAACCGAAAAATCCCAGATCCAGATCTGGATCGGGCACGGACTCCGAGGCGGCGGCGGTACTGTTCACCGGCGACGACAGGGAAGGAGGCAGCGGCCGGCGACGAGGGGACCGGAGGGCGACGGCGAGGTTGCC
>NC_041383.1:200243735-200246383 GCF_002162155.2 Triticum dicoccoides
CCAAATTTGGGGGGTGTTGGGCTGCAACACACACGAGGCCTTTTCGGTCCCTCGGTTAACCGTTGGAGTATCAAACGAAGTCCAAATGACCCGAAACTTGACAGGCGGTCTACCGGTAGTAAACCAAGGCCGCTTGGCAAGACTCGGTCCAATCCGGAAATGTTTAAACCCCACACAAGAAAGAAAGGTAGAAATGACCACCGGAGGAGAACGAAACGCCGGAATGCAAAACGGACAACGGGGAAAATGCTCGAATGCATGAGATGAACATGTATGCAAATGCAATGCACGTGATGACATGATAAGAGATGCACGAAAAAGAAAACAACACACGGAGACAAAGACCCAAACCCGAGAAATAAATATAACTTAGCGCCAGGGACGGCAAGAGTTGGATACAAATATGGAAAGTATATCTGGGGCGTTACATGTAGCATCAAGGCTGATGTCTTCCTCCTCGGTCAGCCAGTCCTTTTGAGGCTTGAACATCACCTTCAACAACTTGGCATGGGAGGTGCAGTAGAAGCTGAACACGGTGGCAGGGTTTTCGGGCTTGTAGGACCACATGGGGGTGGCCCGGTCTTGGAAGGGCAGGAGGCGATGGCGAAGCATGATCTGAACCATGTTTGGCAGTTCGACCTTCTTCTTTATCATCTTAGATATCCGGCTTTGTAGCAACACCACCTCCTTGGTTGACCCCGAGTCGAGGCCTTCCTTGTTCCACGAGACCAGCCTCGTAGGGGGCCCAGATCTGAGGGTAGGAATTGCCGCCCAACCCGCACCTCGCGGTTCTGTGATATAAAACCACTCCTTTTGCCAGATCTTGACAGTGTCTATGAAAGTGCCTTCTGGCCACTCAACCCGGGGGATCTTGCTGACCATCCCCCCCTCCCCCGCAGTCCGCCTCCTGGTCGTCAACAATCTTTGGCTTGACATTTGAAGGCCTTTACCCACAAGTCGAAGTGTGGCCTGACCCGAAGAAAGGCCTCGCAGATTATGATGAAGGCCGAGATGTGCAGAAAGGAGTTTGGGGCGAGGTCGTGGAAGTCTAAACCATAGAAGAACATCAGGCCCCCGACGAAGGGGTGGAGAGGGAAACCTAGTCCACGGAAGAAGTGGGGGAGGAACACCACCCTCTTGCCTAGCTGCGGCGTGGGGATGGCCTGACCCTCCTCCGGGACATGGTGAGTGATGTTGGCCGGAAGGTAGCCCACGCTCTTCAGCTCCTGGATGGTGTCCTCGGTGACGTTGGAGGCCTCCCACTTGCCCTTAGACCCAGAGTTGGCCATGGCTGATCGAGGAGATGGATGGAGAAGTTTTTGGAAGGATGGATGGATCTAGGCGCTGGAGCTCAAGAGATTGGGAAGGCAATGGCAAGGGAGGAAGTGAGAGCGTGCAAAGGAAATGGTGGTTCCTCCCCTTTTATGGGCTACCGTAATACCAGTAGTCCTTTTACTGCGCCGCAGACCTCGCCTCTTCCCGGTATAATCGTACCATTGTGCACACATGGGATAACACGAATCATTGATCATACCCCATAAAAACGGGGCGCGATCTCCATATTGATGGGACGTGCCAATGGAGAAACCGCCTCGAACCACTAATCGAGTTTTTCATAACTGGCTAGTGGTCGTGGCGGGCCGTGGCCTTTTGACAAAAGTTGTCAGATGTGGATATTATTCACACTTGAGCGCCTGGCCTTTGGGGCTAAGTTACATCGGAAGCTATGACGTAGCTCAAGGGACGTGTGGCCAGAGACTATCAAAGCCACCACAGAAGGGGAGGAACTGGTCCACAAAGCCGATGATTTCCACACATACCTTGGCTTCAAAGACTAGTTCAGGGGCTACCGAGGGTGTCCCGGACTAAGGGGTCCCCGTGCTGCCGGTCTATATCTCATGGGCTGGACAGGTGGGCCGCTCTTGATCCATGATTGGAAGGCCGAGCTATAAGCGACTCCGTGTTCACGAAGGAAACCTCATGAGTTACCCGAACAAGCACCGAGCAATGATCCGAGCAAGATGAAGCGAGGTGAACTACCTGTGTGGTAGGGAACAAGTCCTTCCAAGCATCATCGCCACGGGCTCTATCCAAACGAACATGAACGTTCCTTCCTCCATCCCGACCATTATCATATGTGTAGGAAATCCCAGAAAGTCCAATGTCCAATAGCTCACATGCCATCAAACAATCACCAAACGAGGCCATCTGGATCTCCGCACATTGTGTACACGAGAAGTGCTCATGCATGTTGCCATAACGGCTCGTTGAAATCTCCGCAAACTAACCACAGTTCCGAAGAAACAACCCGCAAATTCGTGAGGTGATCCCACATATGAAGCCGATTTTCCACCTATGGCCGTCGTAAACAAATGTTGATCGCCAAGATTTATCATTTGCAGCATCCACTATCCGCACGTCTATGTACCGTGCACAAGAATCCAACACTGTAACTTGCAAATTTTCATCCCAAAAAAGAGCTAGTCGGCCACTACGTCTGTCACTGCCGACGCCGGCAAACCCCTCCATACCAAGTATCCACTTTAGCTTTTCCATCTTGCTGAGGCTTGTCTAGTCTCACACAAGAACACAAGCCCCATGGAATTGGCTTTTGAGATCCAACAACTCATAAACTATCCGACAGTTCC
>NC_041383.1:200246804-200280034 GCF_002162155.2 Triticum dicoccoides
AAGTAGGTGATCATCAGGCCTGGCAGTACTCCAAGTCGGAGCCCGCCAAATTTGCCAAGTCCATTATTGTTGCTTCATCCGTTTTGTGCCTCTTGTTGTCCTGTGAGGTAGTGTCATCACCGTCATCCTCCTTCACATTTAAGTTTGTAGTACACACAAGGTCAGCATACTTTCCATCTTTAACATAAGAAGACCTCCTGATGCATGCACACCATCATGAATCTCAAAACCCAAGCGCCTCTTGGTGGAACTGGCCAAAGGAACCACACCACTTGGTTTTTTAGCAGGGCTGGACGTAGTACTTAAGATCGTCATCGTTCGGATTGTACTCCCTTGGCATGTAAGTACCTTGGCCACCCACACCCGCGCCCCTGCCAGGAAACACCCGACCTCCTCTGTTGCCCCCGCCGGTTGGGAGGTACTCTTCCCTACGGTATTCAGCGGCGACCAGAGTAGGGGGTAGATGATGTCGCTTGCTGCATGTACTCCATTGCCGTGCTCTTTAGCAACGTGGCTAACCAGGCCAGAAACACCGCAGAACACATGCATCTTTTCATACTCAAAATCAAATAAACCTTCTTATTCCTCAAGGTTAGACTGGCACATCGCGTCAGAGGTTTACGTACATCCAATGTGACTCGCACATGGATCCCGCCTCCCTGACCTTTCACTGACGGCTCATCCACAAATTCCACCACACTAGCTTTCTTGGCCAGCTGCGATGCGATGCTCCTTGTGCGTATTTTTTCCTTTAATCCATGACTCTTACCCATGCCCGGTATGTGAACAAATCCGTGTTTTCCGGTTCAGACCAACCATCATAACTAGCCAACAACACTGGACAATTACAAAATAACCACGGACTATCGCGCATCACACGCTCGCTGTCTGCCAAATAATTCAGTTGCGCCGAGAAAAGGTTGTCTTTGATAGCCCTAAATTTCACTTCTTGTGCAAGGTTCCACGCAGATCGCATGGCACCAAAGAAGGCACCATGGCTGAAGATACATTTGGTATGAATCCTGGCCAGTGCCATAAATTCCGCGTCCTTCTCCAGCTCTTCGAGATCTTCCTCTAGAACGACGTCCTCCTCTTCATCCTCGCGAATGTTTAGGTATTTGAACTTTCCCCCCAGGTCCCCGGCTTGAGTTGTAACACCAACCTGAGCTGAAGACCTGTCCTCTTCCTCCTTCCTTCCTTCCCCTAACACGCCCTGCAAGCCATCGCCAAGAACAACTCGACTCTTGCCAGCCCCACCGCCAACATCCGAGGTTGCTGAATTTCCACTCGCCATATTCCAATGTTGCCTTGTTCACGTGAACCACGACCAGGGCCGGTCTCCTTCTTGATGCTTGAACTCTCCTAGATGGAACCAGACGAAGTAGGCGATCCGATCTACTCCCTCCGTTCGGAATTACTTGTCGTGGAAATGGATGTATCTAGACGTATTTTAGTTCTAGATACATCCATTTCCGAGACAAGTAATTTCGAACGGAGGGAGTAGGTGAGGAGTTGACGAAGCCGAGTGGCCAGGTTAATCGCCTAGGAACCTAAACCCAAAACGGGTACGAGTCGCTTTTCAGTTTTAACTACTTTTGTCATGTCGGTCTTTACGTGACTTATACTTTAATATTTATGATATGAATGAGACACGTATTACCATAAAGAAAAAAACATGTGTCATCAATTTTGTTTGTTTGTTTGGCGTTTGGTGTATAAGCAGTTCTTATAAAACCCGAGAGAGTAGTCAGAATTGTGAAGTAGACTTGGCGATATTAAATATTGTTAGAGTTGGCAAGAAAACTTCGCACTAGCTAAGCCGAATCTTTGTTCAGAGATTAGCACTTACTGCATTCTTAAAAAAGGCATCAGCATTAGCATGTACTACTGCTGCTAACAATAATATCAGCAGCCTAACCACTACTTTGAAAGCGCAAGGTCGAACGCAACTTGGCGCCGTGCAACGAGCGGAGACGGGAGGACGCGGAGTAGATTATTGGGGTTTGAATCTGACAGCGTCCGATCGCCGTTTTTTTCTTCTTCCTTTCACCTTTTTTCTGTGGCGAACATCGTACAAAATCGATATCCCCAAGATCCTGCTCCCCGCCTCGCGGATTTGCCGGATCCCCTGCGAACGAGCCGCGTGTGGCTGTGGCTCTCCGTCGAGGTCCGGCAATTATTGGCTAGTCGCTGGTCAGCTCTGATGGCTGCGTGCCGGGTTTCGACGGATCATTTGTGAGCACGGATGCTTTAGACTGTTCTTCAGAGACCCATCTTGGCTGGCTATACTTTCTGCCTAGCTGCTTGAGCTAAGCGTCCTTATTACGGTTGAGATCATCTGTATACTGTTGTAGAGATGAGCGTGTGTCTGTTCAGTACTGTCTGCATTTTCACCTTGTTATTGCAGCACTGCAGGGACAGTGTATTCGAAATCATCTGTATACCTGCGCGGCATCGACTGATGCCGAATGTACATTAGTCAAGCTGAAGAACATAAAGAACACCGGAAAAATTGACTGAGCTCATTTAACTGTCAAGTACGTGTTGAGCTGTTCCAGTAGCATGATTACAAACAAGTATGTGTTGAGCTACACAGATGGAATCCAGGAAAGAGTTAACTACAGAGAACCCAGAGGTTTACACATGGAGGACGGGACCTCATGCGACTATCTGTCTGTCGCCCACCCAGGCAACTCTTCCCGCCATACACACAGCCGGCTGGCCGCAGAGGATCCCTGACCCTCCCACCGGAGGACCACAAGCAAACGCTATCCGCCATCCACTTGTGGGCGGTTGGCCCCACCAAGGAGGACAGGCAGGCGCCCATCTCCGCCGTCCGTTCGCCCCCTCCGGGCCTTTCCCCCGACACGTGGATCTCCGCGCCGGTACGTCGCCGTCGCCCCCACCCGGGGGTGACGTGTCCGCCCACCGCAGACCCCGCGACAACACCCCACCTGCGCGCTTACCTCACCGCAGAATCACCCACACGCCTCGTACCGCATGCGTGGCGCCGACCGCCGGGCCCGGGATCCGCGTGGCCCCGCGTGTCACTGGCCGCGGACGGGTCTCGAGGAACGAAAAGGGAGGGGCGCGACGGCAAAGCTGGCCTGCGTGTGGGGCGGTGAGCTGTCGTGGGACCCACGGGGGAGGAGGGAGGCCGCACGTGGCGCGCGATGCGGCGGCCTCACGCACACGTACCCGTACCGCCCGCCCGCCCGCGGGCTTTAAAAGCGGACGGATGCGCGGGGGGCGACGTGTCGCTGCGGCGTAGGCCCTCGGGGGTGGGACCCGCGGGGCGCGGCAAGTTGCAGCGGCTGTTTGTTGGGTGCCAGTTGCTGCCTGCTGGGTGCCCCTACAGGGTCGCGGAGAGCTACCCTCATCGCGTGGGGCCTCCAGCCGAGCCGAGGCGAGCCGGCTCGGGGATGCTTTTTGATCTGGGTGTGGCTCGGCTTGGCGGCTTCGAGCTGGGAGAAACGAACGAGGTTACTGGATTGGCGCCGTGTTTCTTTTAACGCAGTATGTTAATGCACTCGATTGGTGCCGTAGGAAATACTACCTGGTACCGTGGGGCTCTTGTCTGTGGCATGAATGGTTCACGCACAAATTCGTGGATTTTCGGATAACGTCGTGCTGGTTCATGCTAAACTTGATATAGTATATACTATTGGAACATAAAAATCTTCCATTTTTCAACATACATCAATAAAATTATCATGAGATAAGAGTTATTCTTGCTTTGCTCCAAAATGTGCTTGTTTAACAAGAGACGGATCACAAAGGACCCGAACAGTCTTATAGATATTGCATTGCAGTTGCAAAATTACAACTCGGTCCAAATACTTTGCCAAAAAAAAAAACTCGAAGTCATTAACATGGTTCTCACACCTTATGGAGCTCGCCATCGCCAAGGACATAACCATTTGGATTGGGGGCTCGCCGTCGGTCCGTCGCCAACATAAGCCACACGAAGAAGAAACAAACGTTGAGTCACAACCACACATGGCCTTCCTTTCGGTATATTGGCCGGGAGGAAAACAGTTGCCATTCGGCCAGAATAGTCAGCATCGGAGCAACCAGAGATGCTACAAAACACCGCTCAAAAGAAGTGTGTGATAGAGCAGCAACATGTGCTTTGGATTAGACATCAGCACCCAATCTCCGACACGATGATGGACTCTAGGAGGATGGAAACAAGTGCACCTTGCCCTCCTCGGTTGGCTGAAGAAACATGAAACAAACGCCTCCACAATTACCAGATCCCATTGAGAGTGTAATCATACCCTTAATCATGTTTTGATGTTAATGATATTAGTCCCTTTGGCATCATTGTGTAGGGATCATGGACCTACCAGGATATATATAACTCAAAAAGAAGCACAACTTCTTCTGTATCTTGAGTTATAGGGATCCTGCACTATTAAGAGGGGCTCAAAGGGGTTCGTTGAAGATTTGCTCAAGTCAATATCTTTCCATGCACAACCTACACATACACAGCCCCAAAAGTGTCTAAGCCAAATCCTACCACCAAAATGACCATCCTCAGCTCAACAGTCGGATCGTCCAGGTCGCTACCTGGATCATCTAAGCTTTGCCTGAATCGTACGGACTGTGTCTCGGACTCGTCCGACTAGACCACCTGGAGCAACAGAAGGTTTTCTCTTAATGTGGATTGTCCAGGCATCTCCCCGGATA
The DNA here is from genome assembly GCF_002162155.2 of Triticum dicoccoides. Taxonomy (NCBI): domain Eukaryota; kingdom Viridiplantae; phylum Streptophyta; class Magnoliopsida; order Poales; family Poaceae; genus Triticum; species Triticum dicoccoides. The sequence continues at coordinate 200,251,497 of NC_041383.1, forward strand.
ATACGGCCTTTTCCCGGATGGATACTAAGATAACATACCTTTCTAGGCTCGCCCAAATGTCCCAGACTAGGCCCCAGACGTCCGATCAGCCTATGATCTACCACATTATAGTTTGCACAAAGCCGGATGGTCTAGGTACCTTCTCGGACGTTCGGTCTTCCCCCTGATGTCCTGCCCGGACAAACACAAAGGACCAACATCATCTGACTATATTAGCTCAACTGCCAACGGTTGACTTAGTTGGACCGTCTGGATTCCTAGCCGGATCATGCGGGTTCTTATCCAAACGGTCGGGCTCCTAACTTAAACAACACCTTTCTGAAGGAGCTATATATACCCGCCTACCGCATTGTTAGAGGGTTGACCACTATGCTCTAATTTGTCTCCAAGAACACAAGTGCTCCCTCTTAATCTTTCCCACACCCAATTCCCATACTCAATCTTAGATCCCGAAAAGATTTGTGGGGGTTTTTGAGAGAAATTCCACCAGATGATATATCCACTCCATCTCCTTCTTTTGACTAAAGAAAATCATGATTTGAGCAAGTCTTGAGAATTTCCCCTTGGTTTTGTTATTCTTGGAGCTTGGAGACTCCTAGGTGGTAGGAGTTCTTTGGAGAGGAATCGGTTGTTTTGATTACCCCAAAAAAATTTGTGAAGTTTTGGAGGTCGCCTCAAGGTCTACCACTAGTGGTTGAGGATCGCGTTCGTGGTGATATCTCAAGGAGAATAGGGTGAGCCTTCATGGTGTAAGTGTGCCGTCGTGGTAACACCCGTCCCTCCAACGGTGAATAGCTTCCCTCCAAGAAAGTGAATGTCAGGACACATCATCGCCTCCGGAGTTTCGGTTATCCCTAACCCTAGCTTATTACTTATGGTTTACTTGTCTCCTTATCTTTACTTGTTATATCAAATTGTGGTTGCCCGTCCTCCTAGTTGTTGTTTAGTATATTGCTAGCAGTAGAACCACCTTTGCAATTGTGAGGCCAACTTTCATATTCCGCATAATTGCCTAAAATTGCTAAGTAGTGATTAAAAAAAATTGTAATTGTACCTATTCACCCTCTTAAGGTCCATCTCGATCCTTCCACCCATCGTATCATGAGCTTATTTGAAGAAATAGCGGTATACTCTTTCCACGGGGCGATGCTCGTTTGCACCGACGGAGAGCTTGCATACGACATCATGCCAAAAAACCATAAGCAAAACACCATCTACCACTGCTCTATACATGACAACCATGAGCTCCTATCCCTCTGTTCTCCGACGAACAACGGTGCTGACAAAGAAAGGAGATCAGGCCGCGTGGATCTTGTACGATGTATTTTCATTAGACTAATCCTAGCGAGCTCTCTATATATCGAGATTCAGTATTATACAAATATTACAATTAGTTCTTGTGGTTCATCTATTTTTTAAAGGAGGTATTACAAGAACGACCAGCTAATGGGGTATTCCTCTGCATCAGTCTCAATCCAACATCCACAACCTCTTTGAATTCCCAAAACATGAGAATAGATAATGTTGACAACTACTCCCTCCGTTTCAAATATAAGACCTTTTAGAGATTCCACTATGAACTACAAACGGATGTATATAGACATATTTTAGAGTGTAGATTCACTCATCTTGCTCCGTATATATTCTATAGTGAAATCCCTAAAATTTCTTATATTTAGGAACAGAGGGAGTAGATGACATGACATGGAAATCAGGAGTCGAATTCCACATCCCCTTTAGCCGTGGGCACTACCGCGGGTTCCTTTTCCTTACGCTCGTTGCCACAACGGCAGCAGATTGGGGCGACTTGGACCTGAGTATCCAGTCCAAGTCTCGTAGGGTCTTTGATCTTTGTCGCTTCGGCGGCTGAGGAGTCATGGACTAAGGGGTCCTCAGGGCATCGGTCCATGATATATAGGCTGAACTGGTGGGCCATCAAGATCTTTGAGGCCATGTTGTGCCCTCCAAGTCAAGGCCTGTGTGATCTTTCCTTCATTATAAACCGACTTCATGTAACCCTAACCCTCTTGGTGCCTATATAAACTGAGGGTTTTCAGTCTTTAGGGCTAGAGCTTCATTCATCACCTTTCTCATCTAGGATTTAGCTCACCAGATCTCGAGGTAGATCGACGCTGTAATCATACCCATCAATATAATCAAGCAGGAGTAGGGAGGGCCCGAACCTGGGTAAAACCTCGTGTCCCTTGTCTCATGTTCCTCATTGATCCCAGATCCACAGCTCGGGACCCCCTACCCGGGATCCGCCGGTTTTGATACCGACATTGGTGCTTTCATTGAGAGTTCCGCTGTTGGGTCACTAAAAGGATCGATGGCTCAACCGGTCGTTGGAGACACCACCTGTGCCGAGGGCATCTTCACCCCTGGCCAACTTTTCATATTCGACGGCATATTGCTGCGTGCCGACCCCACCGGTCATCTGGACCAGATCAAAGACCTCGTCCTTGTAGGGGGACTCGCAGGCCCAGAGGCATCGACTCCAGGGCTAGCGGACACATAGGAATCAAGTGCCACCCAGAGCTCGGCCTTAAAGCCTGAGCTGGTTGAGCCGCCCGCGAGATCTCCGGGCGAACACCCAGAGGGTTCGGCCTCCATGTGTGCCTATTCGGTAGACCACTTGGTGAGTCAATTCTGCACCATGGGAATACCGTTAGTAGGCCGACGAACTATGATCGGATCGGGCTTACACCCGACGACCGGGAAATCAATACCCCCCCCCCCCCGGTCACACACCTTGTCGCCACCGTCAAAGAGGCAGGGGAAGGGCCGCAGCCTCCTAAGCTAAAAACATTATACACCCGGATCTCTAGCTTGGAGTCGGATACTAGACCGAAAGGAAGCCCAGACCCGAGCCATAGAGGAAGACCCAACCTCGAGCCAACCCTACCGCACATTGGCCCGAGTCCGTACCCTGCGCGACCAGAGCCGGACACAAACCGGCCTCCAACGGAGGATAGTCCAGATCCGCCGTGGATGGGAATCTCCAAATTTTTCCCACCCACCTCCCACACAGAATATTCCCCATATGGAGTAAATCCGGACACATGGGACCTTATGTACGTCAAACAGCAGCCAAATGAGACGGTCCATCATTACCGGGCTAGATTTCTCTTGATAAAAAACAAGATGCCAGCCTGCAGACGTAATCGAAGCTTTCCTATTCACATGCAAAGACGAGGGCCTCCTGAATTCCCTCACCTATGCCGAGTACAAAGCTTCACCGAACTATCAGACATGGTACGCAAGTACTATGCCATGGAAAGCGCATGGAGGATGCAACAGATGAACACAGAGCCACCATTGGCCACACATCACAAAAAAGGCTCGCGTCAAATGAGCACACACACGGCGATCGCCCGAACACGAGCCAACGGAAAAGAAAACCAGACCCAAGTCGGTCCTGGACGAGTTGCTGGATAAGCCGTGCCCAATACACTCGACCCTACTAGATACAAACCCAACCCATAGACTTCGAGCCTGTTGGGTGGTAAGGCAAGTGGCCAAGCACGGAGAATCTATTTTGGGCCTTACACCCTCCAACAGGCAGCCCGCAATGCCACCACAGGACCAAAGTGTCCTGACCGTTTACGAGACATTCTCTTCAGAAAGTAAAAGGAAAAAAGCTCTTCGAGAGCTCGACCAGATCTATCAAGTGACGGTTGCACAGTCATGGGCGAACACGCCTATCACCTTGGACGAGGAGGACAAGCCAAGGCCCCGTACCATGTTGGAAATATGCCCTAGAGGCAATAATAAAATGGTTATTATTATATTTCCTTGTTCATGATAATTGTCTATTGTTCATGCTATAATTGTATTAACTGGAAACTGTAATACATGTGTGAATACATAGACCACAACATGTCTCTAGTGAGCCTCTAGTTGACTAGCTCGTTGATCAATAGATGGTTATGGTTTCCTGACCATGGACATTGGATGTCATTGATAATGGGATCACATCATTAGGAGAATGATGTGATGGACAAGACCCAACCCTAAGCATAGCACAAGATCGTGTAGTCCATTTGCTAAAACTTTTCTAATGTCAAGTATCATTTCCTTAGACCATGAGATTGTGCAACTCCCGGATACCATAGGAATGCTTTGGCTGTACCAAACGTCACAACGTAACTGGGTGGCTATAAAGCTGCACTACAGGTATCTCCGAAAGTGTCTGTTGGGTTGGCACGAATCGAGACTGGGATTTGTCACTCTGTATGATGGAGAGGTATCTCTGGGCCCACTCGGTAATGCATCATCATAATGAGCTCAATGTGACTAAGTAGTTAGTCACGGGATCATGCATTATGGAACGAGTAAAGTGACTTGCCGGTAACGAGATTGAACGAGGTATTGGGATACCGACGATCGAATCTCGGGCAAGTAACGTACCGATTGACAAAGGGAATTGCATACGGAATTGGTTCATCCGATGAGATCATCGTGGAACATGTGGGAGCTAACATGGGTATCAGAATCCCGCTGTTGGTTATTGGCCGGAGAGATGTCTTGGTCATGTCTGCATGATTCCCGAACCCGTAGGGTCTACACACTTAAGGTTCGGTGACACTAGAGTTGTTATGGGAAATAGTATGTGGTTACCGAAGGTAATTCGGAGTCCCGGATGTGATCCTGGACGTCATGAGGAGTTCCGGAATGGTCCAGCGGTGAAGATCGATATATTGGACAAAGGGTATTGGAGTCCGGAAGTGTTCTGGGGGTACCAGGCTATGGCCAGCATGACTGAAAGGTGTTTCGGGAGCCCTGGTAAGTGTTGGAGGGCCTCATGGGCCAAAGGGGAAGGGGCAAACCAGCCCACTAAGGGATGGTGCGCCCCCACACCCTTTCCCATGTTATTTGGGGAGGTGGGGCGCCTTCACCTGGCTTGGGAGGCAATCCTCCACCTGCTTGGCTTGGGGGGCAAGTCTCCCTAGGATTTTCCCTAGGGAGATCCAATCTGCTTGGCCGCCGCCCCTAGGGGAAATCCTAGGGCGCCTCCCCCTCTCCCCTTGCCCCTATATATAGTGGAGTTGTGGGAGGGCAGCCGCACCTCTTCCCTGGCACAGCCCTCTCCCTCCTCCAACACCTCCTCCTCCGTAGTGCTTGGCGAAGCCCTGCTGGAGAACCACGAGCTCCACCACCACCACATCGTCGTGCTGTCGGAGTTCTCCCTCAACTTCCCCTCTCCCCTTGATGGATCAAGAAGGAGGAGACGTCCCCGGGCTGTACGTGTGTTGAACGCGGAGGCGCCGTCCGTTCGGTGCTTAGATCGGAATTGACCGCGAACTGAATCGCTGCGAGTACGACTCCACCAACCGCGTTCTTGTAACGCTTCTGCTTAGTGATCTTCAAGGGTATGAAGATGCTCATCCTCTCTCTCTCTTGTTCCTAGAATCTCCATAGATTGATCTTGGTGATGCGTAGAAATTTTTGAATTTCTGCTACGTTTTGCATCATGAGCTAGGTCTATTGCGTAGATTCTATGCACGAGTAGAACACAAGTAGTTGTGGGCGATGGTTTGTACAATTTGCTTACCGTTAATAGTCCTATCTTGATTCGGCGGCATTGTGGGATGAAGCGGCCCGGACTGACCTTACACGTACGCTTACGTGAGACATGTTCCACCGACTGACATGCACTTGTTGCATAAGGTGGCTAGCGGGTGCCAGTCTCTCCCACTTTAGTCGGATCAGATTTGATGAAAAGGGTCCTTATGAAGGGTAAATAGCAATTGTCATATCACCGTTGTGGCTTTGCGTAGGTAAGAAACATTCTTACTAGTAACCCGTAGCAGCCACGTAAAACATGCAACAACAATTAGAGGACGTCTAACTTGTTTTTGCAGGGTATGCTATGTGATGTGTATGGCCCAAAAGAATGTGATGAATGATATATGTGATGTATGAGATTGATCATGTTCTTGTAATAGGAATCACGACTTGCATGTCGATGAGTATGGCAACCGGCAGGAGCCATAGGAGTTGTCTTAATTTATTGTATGACATGTGTGTCATTGAAAACGCCATGTAATTACTTTACTTTATTGCTAACCGTTAGCCATAGTAGTAGAAGTAATAGTTGGCGAGACAACTTCATGAAGACATGATGATGGAGATCATGATGATGGAGATCATGGTGTCATGCCGGTGACGAAGGTGATCATGCCGCGCCTCAAAGATGGAGATCAAAGGCGCAAGATGATATTGGCCATATCATGTCACTTTATGATTTGCATGTGATGTTTGTCATGTTTACATCTTATTTGCTTAGAACGACGGTAGCATAAATAAGATGATCCCTCATAAAATTTCAAGAAAGTGTTCCCCCTAACTGTGCACCGTTGCGAAGGTTCGTTATTTCGAAGCACCACGTGATGATCGGGTGTGATAGATTCTAGTGTTCGCATACAACGGGTGTAAGCCAGATTTACACATGCAAAACATTTAGGTTGACTTGACGAGCCTAGCATGTATAGACATGGCCTCGGAACACAAGAGACTGAAAGGTCGAACATGAGTTGTATAGCAGATACTATCAACATGAAGATGTTCACCGATGATGACTAGTCCGTCTCACGTGATGATCAGACACGGCCTAGTTGACTCGGATCATGTATCACTTAGATGACTAGAGGGATGTCTATCTAAGTGGGAGTTCATTAAATAATCAGATGAACTTAATTATCATGAACATAGTCAAAAGGTCTTTGCAAATTATGTCGTAGCTTATGCTTTAGTTCTACTGTTTAAGATATGTTCCTAGAGAAAATTTAGTTGAAAGTTGACAGTAACAATTATGCGGACTGGGTCCGTTACTGAGGATTGTCCTCATTGCTGCACAGAAGGCTTATGCCTTAATGCACTGCTAGGTGTGCTGAACCTCGAGCGTCATTTGTGGATGTAGCGAACATCTGACATACACGTTTTGATGAATGTGATAGTTCAGTGCGTAAAGTTAAACGGTTTAGAATTGAGGTGCCGAAGACGATTTTGAAATGTCGCGGAACATATGAGATGTCCCAAGAGCTGAAATTGGGATTTCAGGCTCGTGCACACGTCAAGAGGTGTGAGACCTCCGACAAGTTTCTTAAGCCTGCAAACTAAGGGAGAAAAGCTCAATCGTTGAGCATGTGCTCAGATTGTCTGAGTACTACAATCGCTTGAATCGAGTGGGAGTTATCTTCCAGATGAGATAGTGATGGTTCTCCAAAGTCACTTCCACCAAGCTACTAGAGCTTCGTGATGAACTATAACATATCAGGGATAGACATGATGATCCTTGAGCAATTCGCGATGTTTGACATCGCGAAAGTAGAAATCGAGTAGGAGCATCAATTGTTGATGGTTAGTAAAACCACTAGTTTCAAGAAGGGCAAGGGCAAGAAGGGATACTTAATGAAACGGCAAATCAGTTGCTGCTCTAGTGAAGAAACCCAAGGTTGAACCCAAACCCGAGACTAAGTGCTTCTGTAATGAGGGGAACGGTCACTGAATCAGAACTACCCTAGATACTTGGTAGATGAGAAGGCTGGCAAGGTCGACAGAAGTATATTGGATATACATTATATTAATGTGTACTTTACTAGTACTCCTAGTAGCACCAGGGTATTAGATACTGGTTCGGTTGCTAAGTGTTAGTAACTCGAAATAAAAGTTGCGAAATAAACGGAGACTAGCTAAAGGAGAGATGACGATATGTGTTGGGTGTGTTTCCAAGGTTGATGTGATCAAGCATCGCATACTCCCTCTACCAATCGAGATTGGTGTTAAACCTAAATAATTGTTATTTGGTGTTTGCGTTGAGCATAGACATGATTGGATTATGTTTATCGCAATACGATTATTCATTTAAGGAGAATAATGGTTACTCTGTTTATTTGAATAATACCTTCAATGGTCTTGCACCTAAAATGAATGGTTTATTGAATCTCGATCGTAGTGATACACATGTTCATGCCAAAAGATATAAGATAGTAATGATAGTACCACATACTTGTGGCACTACCATTTGAGTCATATTGATATAAAACGCATGAAGAAGCTCCATGTTGATGGATCTTTGGACTCACTCGTTTTTGAAAAGATTGAGACATGCGAACCATGTCTACTGGTATATATGCATGAAGAAACTCCATATAGATGGATCATTTGGACTCACTTGATTTTGAATCACTTGAGACATGCAAATCATGCCACATGGGCAAGATGATTGAAAGGCCTCGTTTTCAGTGAGATGGAACAAGAAAGCGACTTGTTGGAAGTAATACATTTTGATGTGTGCGGTCCAATGAGTGCTGAGGCACGTAGTGGATATCGTTATGTTCTTTCTTCACAGATGATTTGAGTAGATGCTACATATATTTACTTGATGAAACACAAGTCTGAATTATTGAAAGGTTCAAGTAATTTCAGAGTGAAGTTGAAGATCATCGTGACCAGAGAATAAAATGTCTATGATATGATCATAGAGATGAATATCTGAGTTACGAGTTTGGCACACAATTAAGACATTGTGGAAATTGTTTCAAGACTAATACCGCCTGGAACACCATAGTGTGATGGTGTGTCCGAACATCATAGCTGCACCCTATTGGATATGGTGCATACCATGATGTCTCTTATCGTATTACCACTATCGTTTATAGGTTAGGCATTAGAGACAACTGCATTCACTTTAAATAGGGCACCACGCAATTCCATTGAGATGACACCGTAAACTATGGTTTAGAGAAACCTAAGCTGTCATTTCTTAAAAGTTTGGGGCTGCAACGCTTATGTGAAAAAGTTTTAGGCTGATAAGCTCGAACTCAAAGCAGATAAATGCATCTTCATAGGACACCCAAAACAGTTGGGTATACCTCCTATCTCAGATCCGGAAGCAAAAGGGATTGTTTCTAGAATCGGGTCCATTCTCGAGGAAAAGTTTCTCTCGAAAGAATTGAGTGGGAGGATGGTGGAGACTTGATGAGGTTATTGAACCATCACTTCAACCAATTTGTAATAGGGCACAGGAAGTTGTTCCTATGGCGCCTACACTAGTTGAAGTGGAAGCTAATGATAGTGATCATGAAACTTCGGATCAAGTCACTACCAAACCTCATAGGTCGACAAGGACACGTACTGCTTCGGAGTGGTATGGTAAACCTGTCTTGGAGGTAATGTTGCTAGACAACAATGAACCTACGAGCTATGGAGAAGCGATGGTGGGCCCGAATTTCGATGAATGGCTCGAGGCCATAAAATCCGAGAGGATCCATGTATGTAAACAAAGTATAGACTTTGGAAGAACTACTTGATGGTTGTAAGGCTGTTGAGTACAGATGGATTTTAAAAGGAAGACGGACAATGATGGTAAGTGTGACCATTAAGAAAGCTTGACTTGTCGTTAAGATGTTTTCCGACAAGTTCAAGGAGTTGACTACGGTGAGACTTTCTCACTCGTAGCGATGCTAAGAGTCTGTTGGAATTATATTAGCAGTTACTGCATTATTTATGAAATCTTGCAGATAGGATGTCAAAACATTGTTTCCTCGATGATTTTCTTGAGGAAAGGTTGTATGTGATACAACCAGAAGGTTTTGACAATCCTAAAAGATGCTAACAAACATGCAAAAGCTCCAGCAATCCTTCTAAGGACTAGAGTAAGCGTCTCGGAGTTGGAATATACGCTTGGATGAGATGATCAAAGATTTTGGGTTTATACAAAGTTTATGAGAAACTTGTATTTCCAATGAAGTGAGTGGGAGCACTATAGAATTTCTGATGAGTATATGTTGTTGACATATTGTTGATCAGAAATGATGTAGAATTTCTGGAAAGCATATAGGGTTATCTGAAAAGTGATTTTCAATGGAAAACCTGGATTAAGATAATTGAACATTGAGCATCAAGATCTATAAGGATAGATCAAAATGCTTAATAGTACTTTCAAATGAACACATACCGTGAGAAGATTTTGAAGGAATTCAAAATAGATTGGCAAAGAAGGAGTTCTTGGCTGTAAGGTGTGAGTATTGAGTAAGACTCAAGACCTAACCACGGCAGAAGCGAGAGAAAGGACGAAGGTCGTCCCCTATGCTTTAGACGTAGGCTCCACAATATGCTATGTTGTGTACCGCACCTGAAGTGTGCCTTGCCATGAGTCAGTCAAGGGGTACAAGTGTGATCCAAGAATGGATCACAACACTGCGGTCAAGGTTATCCTTAGTAACTAGTGGACTAATGAATTTTCTCGATAATGGAGGTGGTAAAAGAGTTCGTCGTAAAGGGTTACGCCAATGCAAACTTTGACACTAATCCAGATGACTCTGAGTAGTAAACCGGATTCGTATAGTAGAGCAGTTATTTGGAATAGTTCCAAATAGCGTGTGGTAGCTGCATCTAGGAGATGACATAGAGATTTGTAAAGCACACACGGATCTGAAAGATTCAGACCCGTTGACTAATAACCTCTCTCACAAGCGAGATATGATCAAACCCAATGGGCGTTGGATTCATTACAATCACATAGTGATGTGAACTAGATTATTGACTCTAGTGCAAGTGGGAGACTATTGGAAATATGCCCTAGAGGCAATAATAAAATGGTTATTATTATATTTCCTTGTTCATGATAATTGTCTATTTTTCATGCTATAATTGTATTAACTGGAAACTGTAATACATGTGTGAATACATAGACCACAACATGTCTCTAGTGAGCCTCTAGTTGACTAGCTCGTTGATCAATAGATGGTTATGGTTTCCTGACCATGGACATTGGATGTCATTGATAACGAGATCACATCATTAGGAGAATGATGTGATGGACAAGACCCAACCCTAAGCATAGCACAAGATCATGTAGTTCGTTTGCTAAAGCTTTTCTGATGTCAAGTATCATTTCCTTAGACCATGAGATTGTGCAACTCCCGGATACCATAGGAATGCTTTGGGTGTACCAAACGTCACAACGTAACTGGGTGGCTATAAAGGTGCACTACAGGTATCTCCGAAAGTGTCTGTTGGGTTGGCACGAATCGAGACTGGGATTTGTCACTCCATATGACGGAGAGGTATCTCTAGGCCCACTCGGTAATGCATCATCATAATGAGCTCAATGTGACTAAGTAGTTAGTCACGGGATCATGCATTATGGAACGAGTAAAGTGACTTGCCGGTAACGAGATTGAACAAGGTATTGGGATACCGACGATCGAATCTCGGGCAAGTAACGTACCGACTGACAAAGGGAATTGCATACCGGATTGCTTGAATCCCCGACATCGTGGTTCATCCGATGAGATCATCGTGGAACATGTGGGAGCCAACATGGGTATCTAGATCCCGCTGTTGGTTATTGGCCGGAGAGATGTCTCGGTCATGTCTGCATGATTCCCGAACCCGTAGGGTCTATACACTTAAGGTTCGGTGACGCTAGAGTTGTTATGGGAAATAGTATGTGGTTATCAAAGGTAGTTCAGAGTCCCGGATGTGATCCTGGACATCACGAGGAGTTCTGGAATGGTCCGGCGGTGAAGATCGATATATTGGACAAAGGGTATTGGAGTCCGGAAGTGTTCCGGGGGTACCAGGCTATGGCCAGCATGACCAAAAGGTGTTTCGGGAGCCCCGACAAGTGTTGGAGGGCCTCATGGGCCAAAGGGGAAGGGGCAAACCAGCCCACTAAGGGATGGTGCGCCCCCCACACCCTTTCCCATGTTATTTGGGGAGGTGGGGCACCTTCACCTGGCTTGGGAGGCAATCCTCCACCTGCTTGGCTTGGGGGGCAAGTCTCCCTAGGATTTTCCCTAGGGAGATCCAATCTGCTTGGCCGCCGCCCCTAGGGGAAACACAAGGGCTCCTCCCCCTCTCCCCTTGCCCCTATATATAGTGGAGGGGTGGGAGGGCAGCCGCACCTCTTCCCTGGCGCAGCCCTCTCCGTCCTCCAACACCTCCTCCTCCTCCGTAGTGCTTGGCGAAGCCCTGATGGAGAACCACAAGCTCCACCACCACCACGCCGTCGTGCTGTCGGAGTTCTCCCTCAACTTCTACTCTCCCCTTGATGGATCAAGAAGGAGGAGACGTCCCCGGGCTGTACGTGTGTTGAACGCGGAGGCGCCGTCCGTTCGGCGCTTAGATTGGAATTGACCGCGATCTGAATCGCTGCGAGTACGACTCCACCAACCGCGTTCTTGTAACGCTTCCGCTTAGTGATCTTCAAGGGTATGAAGATGCTCATCCTCTCCCTCTCTTTTTGCTAGAATCTCCATAGATTGATCTTGGTGATGCATAGAAAATTTTGAATTTCTTCTACGTTCCCCAACATACCAATCATGCACCCGCCGCACTAGTCCTCGACCCCATCGTCTATGGATTCAGTCTAGCTATAGTGTTGATGGACGAAGGCGGCGGCCTCAACCTCATCACGAGGATACTCTCGACAAAATGTAGTTCGATAGGTATCGCATCGAACGCAGTCATACCACATTCTGAGGAATAATCCCTGTCAAGGAGGCACACTGCTCGGGGCGCATAACCCTGGATGTTGTATTTGGTATACCCGAAAACTATAGATCTGAACCCTTGCAATTCCACATCATGCCCTTCCGTAGCGGATACCACACCTTGTTAGGACATGTGGCATTCTCGAGATTTCAGGTTATACCACATTGCGGGTACATGAAACTCAAAATGACAGGGCCCAACAGGGTGATCTCGCTCAAAAGCGACCTGAGCAAAGCCCTGCAAGCCGAAAACAAGACGGCATCCCTCGCCCTTGAGGCACTATCCAAGACCCTCATGGACGAAGAGTTGACAACACTCCGCATTATAGTCAACAGGGATGATGTGGCCCTCGCTAAAAGGCCAAAATCCACGTCATTCAAGCTAGCAGATGAAATAGTCAAATTTCAAGTGCATCCGATGGACCCCAACAAAACGGCGTCCATAGGGGCACAACTTGACCCCATAGTCGACGAGGCACTAAGAGCATTCTTATGTGAGAACTGGGAGATATTTGCCTGGCACCCCTTAGATATATCGGGAATCCAACACAGGCTCGCAGAGCATAGCCTAAACATCATAAAAGGCTTCAAGCCGGTGAAACAGACGCTCCACCGGTTTTTCGAACCCAAGTGAAAAGCTATGGACGAGGAACTTGCAAAATTATTGGAAGCCGGGTTCATCCGCGAGATTAAACATCCCGAGTGGTTAGCAAATCTGGTCATGGTGCTTAAGAAGGAAAAGTCTTGGCGGCTATGTGTTGATTTCAAAGACCTCAATAAGGCCTGCCCCAAGGACCCTTTTCCTCTACCAAGAATGGACCAGATCATTGAAGCTACCGCCGGACACGACTCGCTATGCTTCCTCGACGCATACTCCGAATACCATTAGATTAAAATGAAGTAATCCGACCAAGCGGCAACCGCGTTCATCACTCCTTACGTCCCCTTCTGTTTCAACATAATGCCTTTTGGGCTGAAGAATGCAGGAGCCACGTATCAACGCATGATTCAAACATGCCTCAAAAAGAAAATCGGCAAAACGGTCGAGGCCTACATGGACGATGTGGTCATTAAAACCTGAAGCATCAACCAACTTGTAGACGACCTCCGCCAAACCTTAGGTAACTTACAAGCTGATGATATACGGCTAAACCCGGACAAATGTGTCTTCGAGGTCTCCGCCGGAAAACTACTCGGATTTATCATCTCCCATAGAGGAATCGAGGCTAATCCAGCCAAAAACAGAGCTCTGCCCCAGCTTGCAATGCCAACAGAGCTCAAACACATCCAAAAACTTACAGGATGCATAACAGCTTTAAGCCGCTTCATATCCCGCCTTGGAGAAAAGGTATTGCCGCTCTACAGACTACTCAAAATGACCAAGAACTTTAAGTGGACAAACGAAGCGACAAAGGCAATGGAGGAGATTAAAACGCTTCTGGCTGGAAATTCCATCTTGGTCGTGCCAGGCATCGGCAAGCCCATGCTGCTATATATCTTAGCCACCTATCAAGTGGTCAGTGTGGTGCTCGTCGTGGAGCGGGAATCTGATGGCCGCAAACTCCAAGTTCGGAAGCCGGTCTATTATGTGTCTGAAGTACTCACGCCATGCAAATCTCAATACCCACACTATCAAAAGATAGCCTACATGGTCTTCATGGTGCCCTGAAAGCTACCACACTACTTTCAGTAATGCTCGGTCACCGTGGCATCGGAGGTCCCCTTGAATGACATAATCAACAACATGGACGCCATGGGCCGCATCGCCAAATGGGCCATCCAGCTCCTCCCTTTCGAAATAACATATAAACCACACTGAGCTGTAAAATCTCAGGTGTTAGCCGATTTCATGGCCGAATGGACCGAGGCCGAACTGCCCCAGGAATATAGTACATATTCACATTGCACCATGTACTTCGATGGCTCAAAAATGTTAGCTGGACTGGGGGCTGGAGTGATTTTCATATCCCCCACAGGCGACACGGTTCGGTACATTCTACAAATCATGTACATGGACTCCATGAAGGAGATATACCCTAGAGGCAATAATAAAGTTGTTATTTTATATTTCCTTATTTCATGATAAATTTTTATTATTCATGCTAGAATTGTATTAACCGGAAACTTGATACCTGTGTGAATACATAGACAAAATATTGTATCCCTAGTAAGCCTAGACTAGCTCGTTGATCAAAGATGGTTAAGTTTCCTAACCATAGACATGTGTTGTCATTTGATAAAGGGATCACATCATTAGGAGAATGATGTGATGGACAAGACACACTAGCTTAGCATTATGATCGTTCAGTTTTATTGCTAATGCTTTCTTCATGTCAAATACATATTCCTTTGACTATGAGATTATGCAACTCCGGATTCTGAAGAAATGCCATGTGTGCTATCAAATGTCACAATGTAATTGGGTGGTTATAAAGATGCTCTACAGGTATCTCCAAAGGTGTTTGTTGGGTTGCATAGATCGAGATTAGGATTTGTCACTCCGAGTTTTGGAGAGGTATCTCTGGGCCCTCTCGGTAATGCACATCATAAGAAGCCTTGCAAGCAAAGTGACTAATGAGTTAGTTGCAGGATGATTCATTACAGAACGAGTAAAGAGACTTGCCGGTAAAAAGATTGAACTAGGTAAGAAGATACCGACGATCGAATCTCAGGCAAGTAACATACCGATGAACAAAGGGAATACGTATGTCGTCATAACTATTCGACCGATAAAGATCTTCGTAGAATATGTGGGAGCCAATATGAGCATCCAGGTTCCTCTATTGGTTATTGACCGGAGAGGTGTCTCGGTCATGCCTACATAGTTCTCGAACCCGTACGGTCCGCACGCTTAACGTTCGATGACGATATTGTATTATACGAGTTATGTGATTTGGTGACCGAATGTTGTTCGGAGTCCCGGATGAGATCACGGACATGACGGGGAGTCTAGAAATGGTCGAGAGGTAAAGATTGATGTATAGGACGATAGTATTCAGACACCAGAAGTGTTTCGGGAAGCACCTGGTACTTATCGGGTCACTGGAAGGGGTTCCGGGCACCCCCGGCAAAAGATATTGGCCTTATGGGCCCAGAGGGGAAACGAACCAGACACATAGGGGCTGGTGCGCCCCCCCCCCCATATGGGCTGGCCAAATTGGAGAAGTAAAGGGGAAGGAGGAAAGGAAAAAGGGAATAGGATTCCCCCTTCCCCCTCTTCCCTTCCTACTCCGACTAGGAATAGGATAGGGGGGTTGGCCGAATTGGGAGAGGACCCCAAGTAGGATTCCTCCTACTTGGGGCACCCCCTTGGCTGCCTCTCCTCCCCTCCAACCTATATATATGTGGGGAGGGGGGTGCCTACAACATACAACAACAACAACTGTTAGCCGTGTGCGGCGCCCCC
Source organism: Triticum dicoccoides (assembly GCF_002162155.2). Lineage (NCBI taxonomy): Eukaryota > Viridiplantae > Streptophyta > Magnoliopsida > Poales > Poaceae > Triticum > Triticum dicoccoides. The sequence goes on from NC_041383.1 coordinate 200,267,406, forward strand.
TCCATAATTTACACCCCCGGTCATATCTTCTAGTGCTTAGGCGAAGCCCTGCGTAGATTACTTCACCATCACCGTCACCAAAAGTTAACGGCAACTGGCAGGAGCCTTATGGTTGTCTATTTATTGTATGAAATGCAAATGCCATGTAATTGCTTTATTTTATCACTAAGGTAGCGATAGTTGTAGAAGCAATAGTTGGCGAGACGACCACGACACAACAATGGAAATCATGGTGTCGAGCCGGTGACGATGGAGGTCATGATGATGCTTTGGAGATAGAGATCAAAAGCACAAGATGATGATGGCTGATAACCCACAAGTATAGGGGATTGTTTGTAGCCTTCTTCGATAAATAAGAATGTCGAACCCAACGAGGAGCTAAAGGCAGAACAAATATTCCCTCAAGTTCTATCAACCCCCGATACAACTCTACGCACGCTTATCGTTTGCTTTACCTAGAACAAGTATGAAACTATTTTGCAAGAATAAAACTATGAGTACTTTGCGAGAATAAAACTACGAATAAAATGCAAGGTTGTAAAAGTAGATAGCTTTTGTCAACGAGAAAGTCATTTGTCCCTAGGCAATCGATAACAAGTATCGGTAATCATTCTTGCAATTTTATATGAGGGAGAGGCATGAGCTAACATACTTTCTCTACTTGGATCATATGCACTTATGATTGGAACTCTAGCAAGCATCCGTAACAAAAGATCATTAAGGTCGTGAAACCCGACCATAGCATTAAGTATCAAGTCCTCTTTACTCCCATCCGCCATAACCCACTTATCCGCGTTTAGGCTGCTATCACCCCCACAACACTTACAATAAGCAAACCATGGACATATTGCAACACCCTATAGCGGGGGGCCCCTCACGTTTGTGCGAGAACGGAGGGCACTATAGTACAACACCATAAATAAAATATACAATCATACCAACCAAGATCACAATTAACCCATAGGACAAAACGGATCTACTCAAACATCATAGGATAACCATAGATCATTGGGAAGAAGGGGTGTTACAGAGGGAAGAAGGGGTGTTACACCGCTGCATAGAGGGGGAGAGAGTTGGTGATGACGGTAGCAAGCTTGTTGATGTAGATCACCGTCACGATCCTCGCCTCGGCAGCACTCCGGCGCCACCGGGAGAGAGGCCCCTCCTTCAACTTCTTCCTTGGCCTCCCCACTAGATGGGAGGAGGGTTTCCCCTATGGTCCATGGCCTCCATGGCAGTGGAGGGGCGGGAGCCCCTCCGAGATTGGATCTCCCTCTCTGTTCTCTTCTGTTTCACGCTCTCAAGATCTGGCCGAAAACCATTTCTTATATTCCCGGAGATCCGTAACTCCGATTGCGCTGATCTTTTTACACGATTTTTTTCTTGATATAAGCTTCCTTGCGCCCGAAGTACAGCTCCAACCAACGTACGAGGTGAGCACAATCCACCACCACGCGCCAGGGGCCTGGGGCGCGCCCTGGTGTATCATTGTCTGTGTGGGCCTCCGTTTACGGTGATTCCAACTCCCCAAAATCACAAATATTCCAAAATAATCTCCGTAGAGTTTCATCACGTTTGGACTTCGTCTGATATTGGATTTTTTGCGATACAAAAACATGCAATAAACAGGAACTGGCACTGAGCACTGGATAAGTAAGTTAGTCCAAATAAATCATATAAAAAGTTGCCAAAAGTATGTAAAACTTGTATAATATTGGCATGAAACAATAAAAAATTATAGATACGACAGAGACGTATCAATGGCCATATCATGTCACATATGTTGGTTGCATGTGATGTTTATCTTTATGCATCTTATTTTTCTTAGTACAACGGTAGCATTATAAGATGGCCCCTTAACTAAATTTTAAGGTATAAGTGTCCTCCTTGAGTATGCACCGTTGCGACAGTTCTTCGTGCTGAGACACCACATGATGATCAGGTGTGATAGTCTCTACGTTCAAATACAACAGGTGCAAGACAATTTTACACATTTAGAATACTCGGGTTAAACTTGACGAGCCTAGCATGTACAGACATGGCCTCGAAACACTCGAGACCGAAAGGTCAGACGTGAATAATATAGTAGATATGATCAACATAGAGATGTTCACCATTGATGACTACCCCATCTCACATGATGATCGGACATGGGTTAGTTGATTTGGATCACGTATCATTTATATGACTTGTGGGATGTCTATCTAAGTGGGAGTTCTGAAGTAATTTGATTAATTGAACTTAATTTATCATGAACTTAGTCCAGATAGTATTTGCAAATTATATTGTAGATCAATAGCTCGCGTTATAGCTCCCCTATTTTTGATATGTTCCTAGAGAAAACTAAGTTGAAAGATGATAGTAGCGATGATGCAGATTGGGTCCGTGATCTGAGGATTATCCTCATTGTTGCGCAGAAGAATTATGTCCTTGATGCACCACTAGGTGACAGACCTATTGCAGGAGCAGATGCATACGTTATGAACGTTTGGCAAGCTCGATATGATGACTACTTGATATTTTAGTGCGCCATGCTTTACGACTTAGAATCGGGGCTTCAAAGATGTTTTGAACGCCACAGAGCATATGGTATGTTCCAAGAGCTGAAATTGGTATTTCAGACTCATGCCCGTGTCGAGAGGTATGAGACCTCTGGCAAGTACTTTGCCTACAAGATGGAGGAGAATAGCTCAGCTAGTGAGCATGTGCTCAGAATGTCTGGGTACTACAATCGCTTGAATCAAGTGGGAGTTAATCTTCTAGATAAGATAGTGATTGACAAAGTTCTCTAGTCACTATCACCAAGCTACTAGAACTTCATGATGAACTATAACATGCAAGGGGTGACAAAAATGATTCCCAGGCTTTTCGCAAAGCTGAAATCGGCAAAGGTAGAAATCAAGAAAGAGCATCAAGTGTTGATGGTTAACAAGACCACTATTTTCAAGAAAAAGGGAAAGGGAAAGAAAGGGAACTTCAAGAATATGGAAAGCAAGTTGTCACTCCCGTGAAGAAGCCCAAAGCTGGACCTAAGCCTGAAACTAAGTGCTTCTACTGCAAAGGAAATGGTCACTAGAAGCGGAACTACCCCAAATATTTAGCGGATAAGAAGGATAGCAAAGTGAACAAAGGTATATTTGATATACATGTTATTGATGTGTACCTTACTAGTGCTCGTAGTAGCCCCCAGGTATTTGATACCTGTTCGGTTGCTAAGATTAGTAACTCAAAACAGGAGTTGCAGAATAAATGAAGACTAGTTAAGGGTGAAGTTACGATGTGTGTTGGAAGTGGTTCCAAGATTGATATGATCATCATCGCACACTCCCTATACTTTCGGGATTAGTGTTGAACCTAAATAAATGTTATTTGGTGTTTGCGTTGAGCATGAACAAGATAGGATCATGTTTATTGCAATACAGTTATTCATTTAAGATAGAGAATTATTATTATTCTGTTTACATGAATAAAACCTTCTATCACTACAAAAAAATACACTTCCGTGATGATACGTGTTTGTCACAGTAGGTCGCATTTTTTGTCATGCATGTACATCCATGACAAATTTATGACAGAATCAAGATAGTCGTACCTGTGCTATCGTAGAAGTGTTCCATGACATTACCAAAATTATCATCACGGAAGTGTCCACTTCCATGACGATAAATCGCGCGTCACAGAAGTACTTTCATCAAGGGTGACCGACACGTGGCATCCACCGTAACGGAACACCGTTAAGCTATCGGGTCAGGTTTTGGATCCGATAACCCGTTAACAGCCCCGACCAATGGGGATTTTCCACGTGTAAAATCATCATTGGCTGGAGGAAACACGTGTCGGCTCCTCGTTGGGACAGATGTCATCCACTCATTGGACGGAAGGCGCATATGATACGTCGTCATGTGGCATGGCCCAACAGAGGCCCATTCCTGTGAAAAGGCCGGCCCGGTAAAAATTAGCAGGCCAGCCCATATAAGGCCTACTTGTGTCAGGTCCATTTAAGCCCACAACCCATACGAGATGTGCCAATTCGGCCCGTCAATGGCCCGTTGAAGATTTGACACCATTGCATCCCATCATCAGTTCGAGCCAGTTAACAGCCCGCTATATATTTGGGATCAATATCGGCCCGATGAGATTTCGGCCTGTTAACGGCCCATTTAATGGATGGGCCAATTTTCAGGATGTACATCTTTCGGCATTTTAGCAACCCATTTAAACGTTGGGCTAGTTTCCGGCCCGGTGTGTCTTTCAGCCTGTTGACGGTCCATAAATCTGATGGGCAATTTGTTGTCGGACCTGAGTTTCCGCCTTTTAGCGGCCCATTTAAGTGTTGGGCCAATTTTCTGGCCCGGTGTCACTTTCAGCCTGTTGACGGCCCATAAATTAGTTGGGCCATTTGTAGTCGGACCTGAGTTTTGGCCTTTTAGTGACCCATTTAAGTGTTGGGCCAATTCCCGGCCATGTGTGCCTTTCGGCCTGTTAACGGGCCATAAATGAGTTGGGCCATTTGTAGTCGGACCTTAGTTTTGGCCTTTTAACGGCCCATGCCCTTCATGGTCCAATACCAGCCCGGTTTCTCTTTCGGCCTGCTAAAGGCCCACAACACAGTTAGGCCATTTACAATACGACCTGACTTTCGACCTCTTAGCGGCCCATGGTCTTCATGGTCCAGTACAAGCCCGCTGTCTCTTTCGGCCTGCTAAAGGCCTACAGTATAGTTGGGCCATATGTAGCCCAAACTTAGTAATGGCCTGTTAACGGCCCGTGAAATAAACTGGGGCCACCTGTTGCCCGCTTAGATGTCGGCCTGTTAACGACTCGGGAGGTAAGAGGGCCGACCATTAACTTTCGGCCTAGTAACGGCCCATTAACTTAATGGGCCCACTAAAGTTCGTACATGTCTTTAGGCCAAATTAGATAATTTGAGCCCATTACGACGAGCAATTATGCACATGACCAAAACTGATCATGCAAAGGTACGACATACAGGGAATAACGTTGCACATCCAGCATATATTACAGGAAATTAAATCCACTGGGCAATCAAAGATTGATGCCAGTGCAAATAAATGAGCAGAACCTAACCATCTACAACGTCACAATCTGCAACCTCAGCACAGATGACGCCCATAAGCATGTGGGCAAGTTCTTTCTGCTTTGCTACACTGTCTCTGAAAACATTGATCAATTGTTGTGTCGCACGACTCTGCACCTCTGATTCATCCACCATTTCCATCATTGCTTCAGCCATTAATTGGTTCACAAACATACATTTATTCCGTTGCATTCGATACAGAGGATACTGAACAGATTCAGATGGCGATTTTGGCAGGCTTGTATTATTGATAGTGGAGAGTGTCTCGACCACTGCATCATAATATAAATTAGGACGGGAACCAAACAGATTAATCATGAGTTATTGCCATATTACCTGGCCTAGATTTACTGGAAAGAAACAATGGGGTTGCCTTGCTGTTTTCAGAGTTTGTCTTCTTATCTTCAGCAGCCTGCACAAAATTAACACACTAGCATTGCTATCATTGGCCAAGTCAGATAATAGGAAAGAAACATTGACACAACGAACATTTGGGCACAATATGGCACAGCTATCATTAGCCAGGTAAGGTAGTACGAAAGCAACATTGACACAATGAATGGATGGGCAACCAGAGAAGCACTACAATTCAGTAATGTGCGTGATATGAGATAGTACATTCATGCAGCTCAGTATGCAAAACTACCAGGCAGTTTTCCTTACAAAAATCAACATTGGCGCCTTTAACATTTTGCTACAACTAATTTTAGATCAGATAAAGGTTATATTCACGCCGATTAACAAAATACATGTTGATGTAAAAATATAGTGATATACAACAGGTACTTACATCAACATTGGAGCACAGAGAATTCCCGCAAGATATTTTCCTTGAATATGATCCCAATGGAGGAAGTCTTCTATCGTTTAACCTTATTTTCTAAAAGAGAGATGGGTAAAAAACATGTAGAAAATATGATCAGAATGCTATAAAATTTTATGATGCGAGGATACGCACACGCTTCTTAGAATGGAGTTGACATTCTTTTGCTGGACTGGAGCGGACTAGTTCTTTGGCCACTGGAATCTGCTTATTATCAGTGGGAGTTGGGTTTCTCTGTGCTGGAGCAGTATCTATGAAAAATGGAGTTGGTTTATTATCTCCTGGCGTTTGGATCTTTTGCAAAGACCTGGTTTGTAACCCTTCAGATTCTAACATAGCCGTCTTCCCCTTGCATGCCTTATATAGAAGAATGGTGATTCAGTTATAAAACATGCTACAGCAGAGATGGAATAGGTACTGAAGAATAGAAAAGCATGACATATTGACATGTATTCCCTCCATCCGGAAATAAATGGACGGGTCTAGGCATATTTCAGTTCTAGATACATCGAGTTTTATCCATTTCTGCGACATTTAATCCGGACGGAGGGAGTATGATGTAAGAGCTAGGGATACGACAGGACAACACAGTAAAAGAACACTGAAAACCCCACTGCAGAACCAAAGTATTCAAACCCACTGATATGAGATAGTACACTCATGCAGCTCAGGATGCAAAACTACCAGGCAGTTTTCCTTACAAAAATCAACATTGTGGCCTTTAATCATACATTTTGCTACAACTAAATTTAGATCAGATAAAGGTTGGATTCACGCTGATTAACAAAATACATGTTGATGTAAAAATATAGTGATATACAACAGGTACTTACATCTACATTGGAGCACAGAGAATTCCTGCAAGAATCTTTCCTCATAAATGATACCATTGTAGAAATTCTTCTATCTGTTAAGCTTATTTTCTAAAAGAGAGATGGGTAAGAAACATGTAGAAAATATGATCAGCATGCTATAAAATTTCATGATGCAACGATACGCACACGCTTCTTAGAATTGAGTTGACATATTTTTTCTGGACTGGAGCGGACTAGTTCTTTGGCCACTGGAATCTGCTTATTATCAGTAGGAGTTGGGTTTCTCTGTGCTGGAGCAGTATCTATAAAAACTGGAGTGGGTTTATTATCTCCTGGCGTTTGGATCTTTTGCAAAGGCCTTGTTTGTAACCCTTCAGATTCTAACATAGTCGTCTTCCCCTTGCATGCCTTGTATAGAAGAATGGTACTCTAATTATAAAACATGCGACAGCAGAGAGATGGAATAGGTATTGAAGAATAGAAAGGCATGACATATTGGCATGTATTCCCTCCATCCGAAAAAACTGGATGGGTCTAGGCGTATTTCAGTTCTAGATACATCCTTTTTTATCCATTTCGGCAACATGTAATCCGGACGGAGGGAGTATGGTCTAAGAGCTAGGGATACGACAGGACAACACAGCAAAAAAAACTAGTTGAATGTAAAACTATATGCTAGCGGAATACGTACAGAAATAACTAAGGCAACATACACATGTATGATTGGGAAAATAAGATGGCATTGCAACAGAGCACTAGAACAACACTTCAATGTAAAAAAACATGGTATGGCAGACAGATGAAGTACATACTGATGAATAACAATGCATAAGATATTCAGAAGCATGATGTCCAAATTAAGCAGATGGCATTGCGATAGAGTAGAATGACAGTACTTGAATTTGAAAACATGTTATCATGAATGGAATGGGTACTGAAAAACAGGAAGGCATGCCATATTTACATGCATGATCAGCATGCTAAGCACATGGCACTACAACAGAGTAGATACACTCCAGGACATTATATGCATGTTGTACCCATATCACAGGCCAAGTTAGAGCAAGGACCTTGTGGGGTGAAGAGGATTCATCATCTTTCTGCAAGTCTTCTAAAGAACTGCCTTTACATGTTTCATCATATTGGGTATCATTGACATCAAGTTTATTGGCCTTTACATTGCTCCGTGAGGTTCTTGTGGATATATCAGTGTCTGCAATTATATCTGACATGCATGGAAGACAATTAGTAGTTAGATTTATGTAAATGAGTGCCTGTAAGAGACGACATAAATAGTAGGACTGAGGTTAGCTAGCAGCAACAGGTCACCGCCGGAACTAGTGTTCGGTTTTTCACCGGAAGGCAGACGGAGGGAGGAGGCATTCTATCTGTCTTTAGATGGCAATGCGCAGATCGAGGAGTTATTGGAGCGCGGCCGCATGGCGGAGGAGCAGGAGTTGTTGGAGCGCGACCGCGTGGCGGAGGAGCAGTGTATCGTTGATTTGCGCCGCCAGCGAGACATGGAGCAGCAGCACACCGACGCTCTAAGTCGCGAGCAGAGCGCCCGCAACTGGGCCGACTACGTGGAGGCCGGCGCCCGGCAAATAGCCTGGAGGCTGTCGGGCACGCACGCGTTCGCGACGCCGATTTTTACTACCAGCTCGTCAAGTGGGTTTCTCGCTTGGAGGCCGAAGCTTCGGTGGACCGCGCCGGCATGGAAAGGGCCAACGCGCGCGAGCAACGCGCCCTATCGCACCTCTGGCAAGTCCGAGGCGAGGCGCAGGATGCCGGAGCCGGCGTTTAGCGTGTACCGCGGGCATCGTCTAGTTAGCTAAGAGTAAGTTAGTACTTGTCTAGTGGGAGTAGATAGTTAACTTGGCTATGAACGATGGTTGTCAACGTGGAAGTTCAGTACTCTATATGTGGATCAGACCTGTTACTTTGCTCTGGATGTTGAACTTTCTGTTTGAACGTATGGAATGGGCTGTTATTTTTTTAAATGGGTTGTATTTGTCCTCCACGGGTTTAGAGGCTGACTTGTGGGCCTAGCAAGTTGACGCGTACACAATCAGGAGATGATTGTACATGGAGAGGATGACAGTAGGGACCCGCCAAGGTCATGGCAATACGCAAGCAAGTGCCTCCTTATTTCAAGCCAATAAAAAAATGGCTCCTCCTAGTGGATTTCTGACATCTGGGTCCCATGCCATTGTAAACGTAGTCAATAAACGAGAGAATTGCACAATGAGCGGCTGACACCAGGGACCTAGCAGCTCGCCTAGTTATTTTTTTTGGGTTAATTTGATAAATGCCTCTGAGAAATGCCACTGCAATTTCCAAACTTTGAAAAATGCCATTTCATTCCATTTCTAGTCGCATTTTTTGAAGTCTGGAGTGGCGTTTTTCAAAGTTTGCAAACTGAAGTGGCGTTTTTCGAAGTTTGCAAAAATTAGAGTGGCATTTTTCAAAGTTTGGAAATTGCAGTGGCATTTTTATGAATCGCCATAATTGGAGTGGCATTTATCTAATTTGTTTTTGAGACGGAAGCAGGGTGTCAACTGGGCTGTGCGGGACACTCTGGCATGTCTAGACAGCCTTTTCTTTTATGTTTACCACAAACCAGCCTATTAGTTTTTTTTCTTTTTGAAAATGGCTAGCCCAGTTTTTTTGTGATTTGTCAAGTAAGTCACTTTATCAGGCCTGTTGGGCTGCAAATCTTTCAAGACGAGGAGAGCTTCATTCGGCTGGCCAAGAAAATGGCCTATCAGTAATGAAAAATGGGTTGTACATTTTTAAAACACATCAAACCGGCAATTAGTTTCAAATATCTTTTTTTTTTCATTTCGAGATTTTAAATTGCATTGATTTTTATGCGGGGACAATTTATTGGATTTTATATTGATATACATTTATTTTTAAAATCAGTCTGAATGTGACTCGAAATTTCGGGATTAAAAACAGTTCAGACCGCACCGACATATGCAAAATTTCGTATAATTTTTTAACCATGGCCACAATATAGGCTGTAATGCTAACAAAAAGAATATGGGCTCCAAAAAAACCCGTAAGAATTAGCAAATGGGCTGTAAACTATTTGAAATAATGGCAGATGGGTTATATGCTGTTTTCCACAGATTTGAGGCTTTCCACAGATGGCCTGTATACTGTTGGATGTCCATCCAATGGCCGTCGTGCTTCTTCAATCTCTGCTCTTCCTTCTCCAGCCGCTCAAACAAGCGCCGACGGGACTGCCTGCTCCCTCCTCCCCGCGGCCGGCTGTGCTGCCGCGCAGGCCTCACCGCCCCACCATACTCCCATCGCTGTCCTAGCCATCCCTCTACTCACCCTCAGTCCCACACATGATGTTATTCTCTGGCGACGGCAGACGAACCAGTAAACCCTCGTACTCCTTCGCATGGGAAACAACTGTCGAGTATTCCCTGGCTCCGTGTCGTTCCCTTCCTAGGCCTCGTCGTCGTCCACTGCCCTAGTACTCTCGGCGCGGCCTGGTCAACATGGTCAATGAACGACATCCATCGGAAGTGGACTGTACATGGAGAGGCTGACAACTGGGTCCATGGCCGCACGTAAGGAAATGCCTCCTTATTACGCGCAAAATAATGATTCCTCCACCTGACATCTGGGACCCACCGAAAGGGCCTCTGTATTTCGTGAAAAAAAGTTACCGCCGCTGACAGCTCGGACCCACCAGTTATATCTTCGCACGCAAGGAAGTGCCTCCTTATTACGCCCAAAAAAAAGAATACTCCCCCTGCTAGCTGGGACCCAGTATAGTGGGCCTACTAAGTTGATGGGGACGAAGGGCTTTGTCAACTTAGTCAATATGCACGATTCTAGCTCGACTGACCGTACGATGTCCATCCAACGGCCGTAGTGCTTCTTCAACCTCTGGTTTTCTATCTTCTTGCTCCAGCCGCCCAAAGCAGCGCTGGTCGTGCCGCCTGCTCTTGCCTCCCGTGGCCGGCTGTGCTGCCGCGGAGGCCTCACCGCCCCCATAATACTCCCACCGCTGGCCAGGCCATCCCTCCACTCCACTCACCCACACCCCCTGTTATTCTGCGGCGACGGCAGCGCAGCCGAACCAGTGAACCCTCGTACTCCTCTCCGCGTGGGCATTCACTGCCGCGTCTTCCCCGGCTCCACGTCGTCCCCTTCCTAGGCCTCACCGTCGTCCACCGCCGTGGTGCTCTCGGTGCGGCGTGGTCAATGTGGTCAACGACCGAATTCCATCGGAAGAATACTGTACGTGGAGAGGCTGACAGCTGGGTCCATGGCAGCCGCAAGGAAGTGCCTCCTTATTATGCGGAAAATAATTATTCCTCCACCTGATAGCAGGGACCCACCAGACGGGCCACTAGTATTTTGCAAAAAAACGTTTGCCCCTGACTGCTGGGACCCACCCGACGGGCCACCGTATTTCGCGAAAAAAAACGTTCCCCCTGCTGTTAGCTCGGACCCACCGGAAGTGCCTCCTTATTACGCACAAAAAAATGAATACCCCCCTGCTAGCTGAGACCCACCTTGGTGGGAGGCTAACTTGTGGGCCTACTAAGTTGACGAGGATGGAGGGCTTTGTCAACTTAGTCAATATAAACGATTCTAGCTCTAGTGACCGTACGATGTCCATCCAACGGTCGTAGTGCTTCTTCAACCTTTGGTCTTCTTGCTCCAGCCGCCCAAAGTAGCGCCGGTCGTGCCGCATGCTCCTGCCTCCCATGGCCGGATGTGCGACCACGGAGGCCTCACCGCCCCCTACTATTCCCACCGCTGGCCAGGCCCTGCGGCGATGGAAGCCTCACACCGCAGCCGAACCAGTGAACACTCGTACTCCTCTCGGCGCGGGCTTCCACTGCCGCGTCTTCCCCGGATCCCCGTCGTTCCCTTCCTAGGCCTCGCCGTCGTTCACCGCCCTGGTGCTCTCAGCACGGTGTGGTCAACATGGTCAAGGAACGACTTCCATCGGACGTGGACTATATGTGGAGACGCTGACAGCTGGGTCCACGGCCGCAGCAAGGAAGTGCCTCCTTATTACGCGGAAAATAATTATTCCTCCACTTGACAGCGGGGACCCATCGGACGGGCCACCGTATTTCGTGAAAAAAACGTTTCCCCCCTGACTGCTGGGACCCACCAGCTACACCTTCACACGCAAGGAAGTGCGTCCGGGCAAAAAAAAACGATTCGCCCCTCTGACTGCTGGGACCCACCAGCTACATTTTCGCACGCAAGGAAGTGCCTGACAGTCGGGACCCACCTGGTCGAAGCGTACGTAGCGTTGTCATTCTGGTCGTGAACGTGTACGTATGTACTGGTCGTTGTAGAGGCGCGCACGTGTCGTAGTAGAGGCGCGCACGTAGCATGTACACGTATGTACAATGGTGAGGGTGCAAGAAAGAAAATACGGCCACGTACGTACATACGGGGAGGGTCTCGAACGCCTACTCGCGCATACGTACATGGCTGGGTCGGAACGGAGAAACAGGATCGTCGCCGTGTTCATGGGGAGGCAACGGAATGCGTCGTGTTCATTGGGAGGCAACGGAACGCGTGGGAGCCAACCGGCTGGGTCAGAACGGAATGCGTGGTCGTGTTCATCGGGAGGGCTTGGACGGAACAGGCGATGGAAACGAGGCCTGGCGTACCGCACAACGGAGGAAACGACCTTGTGTTCGACCGGCCACGTTCGAAACGGGATCCTGTTCATCGGGAGGGGTGTGTCGTACCGCAAAACGGAGGAAACGGACCTCCTACGGTCGAAACGGGGGTCCTGTTGATCGAGAGGGGTGTGGCGTACCGCAAAATGGAGGAAACGGACCTCCTACGGTCAAAACGGGGGTCCTGTTGATCGGGAGGGGTGTGGCGTACCGCAAAA
>NC_041383.1:200280284-200327904 GCF_002162155.2 Triticum dicoccoides
ATTGCTCACTGTTCATCCAATCGATCGGCTTCAGTTAGCAGCAGTAGCGAAGGAATCGCTCCATCGGGTTCAGTTAACAGCCATCGATCGATCGCTCGGGTTCAGTAACGCGTAGCCTGCAGTACAATCGCTCGGGTTCAGTTAGAGCCCAACGCCTTGCTCGGGTTCAGTTAGAGCGAATGCCTCGCACACACGCGCGTACGTACGAGAGAAATGCGCATCGCTCGGCCCTCGACCTCCCACCGTAATCGGCAACTCCCCGAAATTTTCCTCCCCCTCGCTTCTACCACGGTTTTTTCCGTCATGGACGGCCCAAAGAATGTCATGCAGCTGCGTCTCTGGCCCGCCCAGGACGAAAAGCCCATTTTCTGTCATGATTTTTGTCATAGAAGTAGGAGCCCACCACATCTACGATGATACCAGGTTTTGTCACAATTATCGTCATAGAAGTGTCATATGTATGACAGAAAAAAATTTCGTTCGGCCCAAAATGTCACGGATGTGTCTTTTTTTGTAGTGTATGGTCATATACCCAATGTTAATGGTTTATTGAATCTCGATCGTAGTGATACACATAATCATAATATTGATGCCAAAAGTTGCAAAGTTGATAATGATAGTGCAACATACTTGTGGCACTGCCGTTTAGGTCATATTGGTGTAAAGCGCATGAAGAAACTCCATGCTGATGGGCTTTTGGAATCACTTGATTATGAATCATTTGATACTTGCGAACCATGCCTCATGGGCAAGATGATTAAAACTCCATTCTCCGGAACAATGGAGCGAGCCAATGACTTATTGGAAATAATACATACCGATGTATGCGGTCCGATGAGTGTTGTGGCCCGCGGCAGGTATCATTATTTTCTAACCTTAATAGATAATCTGAGCAGATATGGGTATATCTACTTAATGAAACACAAGTCTGAAACATTTGAGAAGTTCAAAGAATTCAGAGTGAAGTGGAGAATCATCGTAACAAGAAAATAAAAGTTTCTACAATCTGATCACGGAGGTGAATTTTTTGAGTTATGAGTTTGGCCTTCATTTAAAACAATGTGGAATAGTTTCACAACTCACGCCACCTAGAACACCACAGTGTAATGGTGTGTCTGAACATCATAATCGTACTTTATTAGATATGGTGCGATCTATGATGTCTCTTACCGATTTACCACTATCATTTTGGGGCTATGGATTAGAGACAACTGCATTCACGTTAAATAGGGCACCATCTAAATCCGTTGAGACGACAGCGTATGAACTGTGGTTTGGTAAGAAACCTAAGCTATTGTTTCTTAAAGTTTTGGGTTGCGACACTTATGTCAAAAGGCTTCAGCCTGATAAGCTCGAACCCAAATCAGAGAAGTGCATCTTCATATGATACCCTAAGGAAACAATTGGGTAAACCTTCTACCACAGATCCAAAGGCAAGATCTTTGTGCCAAGAATGGAACATTTCTAGAGAAGGAGTTTCTCTCGAAAGAAGTGAGTGGGAGGAAAGTAGAACTTGATGAGCTAAATGTACCTTATCTCGAATTGGAAAGTAGCACATCAGTGAAATCCGTTCCTGTGATGCCTACACCAACCAGGGAGGAAGCTAATGATGATGATCATGAAACTTCAGATCAAGTTACTATCAAACCTCGTAGGTCAACCAGAACATGATTAACACCAGAGTGGTACAGTAATACTATTCTAGAAGTCATGTTACTAGACCATGGCGAACCTACAAACTATGAAGAAGCTATGATGAGCCTAGATTTCGATAAATGGCTTGATGCCATGAAATCTAAGATAGGATCCATGTATGAGAACAAAGTGCGAACTTGGGTGGATTTGCCCGATGATCAGCGACCCATAGAGAATAAATGGATCTTCAAGAAGAAGACTGACGCTGATGGTAATGTTATTGTCTATAAAGCTCGACTTGTCACAAAAGGTTTTTGACAAGTTCAAGGAGTTGACTACGATGAGACTTTCTCACTAGTAGCGATGCTTAAGTCTGTCTGAATCATGTTAGCATTGCCGCATTTTATGCTTATGAAATCTGGCAAATGGACGTAAAAACTGCATTCCTTAATGGATTTCTAAAAGAAGAGTTGTATATGATGCAACCAGAAGGTTTTGTCGATCCTAAAGGTGCTAACAAAGTGTGCAAGCTCCAGCGATCCATCTATGGACTAGTGCAAGCATCTCAGAGTTGGAATATATGCTTTGATGAGGTGATCAAAGCATATGGTTTTATACAGACTTTCGGTGAAGCCTGTATTTACAAGAAAGTGAGTGGGAGATCTATAGCATTTCTGATATTATATGTGGATGACATATTGTTGATTGGAAATGATATAGAATTTCTGGATAGCATAAAAGCATACCTGAATAAGAGTTTTCAATAAAAGACCTCGGTGAAGCTACTTATATATTGGGCATCAAGATCTATAGGGATAGATCGAGAAGCTTGATAGGACTTTCACAAAGCACATACCTTGACAAGATTTTGAAGAAGTTCAAAATGGATCAGATAAAGAAAGGGTTCTTGCCTGTGTTGCATGGTGTGAAGTTGAGTAAGACTAAAAACCCGACCATGGCAGAAGATAGAGAGAGAATGAAAGTCATTCCTATGCCTCAGCCATATGTTCTATAAAGTATGCCATGCTGTGTACCAAACCTGTTGTGTACTTTGCCATGAGTTTGGCAAGGGGGTACAATAGTGATCCAGGAGTAGATCACAGGACAACGGTCAAAATTATCCTTATTTACCTTAAAGAGGACTAAGGAAATGTTTCTTGGTTATGGAGGTGATAAAGAGTTTGTCGTAAAGAGTTACGTCGATGCAAGCTTTGACACTGATCTAGATGACTCTAAGTCTAAATCGAGATACGTATTGAACGTGGGAGCAATTATCTAGAGTAGCCGCATGCAGAGCATTGTAGACATAGAAATTTGCAAAATACATACAGATCTGAATATGACAGACCCGTTGACTAAACTTCTCTCACAAGCAAAACATGATCACACCTTAGTACTCTTTAGGTGTTAATCACATGGAGATGTGAACTAGATTATTGACTCTAGTAAACCTTTTGGGTGTTGGTCACATGGCGATGTGAACTATGGGTGTTAATCACATGACGATGTGAACTATTGGTGTTAAATCACATGGCGATGTGAACAAGATTATTGACTCTAGTGCAAGAGGGAGACTGAAGGAAATATGCCCTAGAGGCAATAATAAAGTTTTTATGTTATATTTCATTATTTCATGATAAATTTTTATTATTCATGCTAGAATTGTATTAACCAGAAACTTGATACATGTGTGAATACATAGACAAAATATTGTGTCCCTAGTAAGCCTCTACTAGGCTAGCTCATTGATCAAAGATGGTTAAGTTTCCTAACCATAGACATGTGTTGTCATTTGATAAATGGGATCAAATCATTAGGAGAATGATGTTATGCACAAGAACCATTTGTTAGCTTAGCATTATGATCGTTCAATTTTATTGCTATTGCTTTCTTGATGTCAAATACATATTCCTTCGACTATGAGGTGATGCAACTCCCGGATACAGGAGGAATGCCTTGTGTGCTATCAAATGTCACAACGTAACTGGGTGATTATAAAGATGCTCTACAGGTATCTTCGAAGGTGTTTGTTGGGTTGACATAGATCGAGATTAGGATTTGTCACTCCGAGTATCAGAGAGATATCTCTGGGCCCTCTCGGTAATGCACATCATAAGAAGCCTTGGAAGCAAAGTGACTAATGAGTTAGTTGTAGGATGAAGCATTACGTAACGAGTAAAGAGACTTGCTAGTAAAGATATTGAACTAGGTATGAAGATACCGACGATCAAATCTCAGGCAAGTAACATACCGATGGACAAAGGGAATAATGTATGTTGTCATAACGGTTCGACTGATAAAGATCTTCGTAGAATAAGTGGGAGTCAATATGAGCATCCAGGTTCCGCTACTGGTTATTCGCCTGCAGAGAGGTGTCTCGGTCATGTCTACATAGTTCTCGAACCCGTAGGGTCCCCACGCTTAACATTCGATGACGATATTGTATTATATGAGTTATGTGATTTGGTGACTGAATGTTGTTCGGAGTCCCGGATGAGATCACGGAGATCACGAGGAGTCTCGAAATGGTCGAGAGATAAAGATTGATATATAGGACGATGGTATTCGGACACCGGAAGTGTTTCGCGAAGCACCAGGTACTTATCGGGTCACCTGAAGGGGTTCCAGGCACCCCTGGCAAAAGATATCGGCCTTATGGGCCAAGAGGGGAAACACACCAGCCACATAGGGGCTGGTGTGCCCCCCATATGGGCTAGCCAAATTGGAGAAGGAAAGGGGAAGGAGGAAAGAAAAAAGGGAATAGGATTCCCCTTCCCCCTCTTCCCTTCCTACTCCGAATAGGAATAGGAGAGGGGGGTTGGCCGAATTGGAAGAGGACCCCAAGTAGGATTCCTCCTACTTGGGGCGCCCCCTTGCCTGCCTCTACTCCCCTCCAACCTATATATATGTGGGGGGGGGCTACAACATACAACAACAACTGTTAACCGTGTGCGGCGCCCCCCTCCACTGTTTACACCCCCGGTCATATCTTCATAGTGCTTAGGTGAAACCCTGCGTGGATTACTGCACCATCACCGTCACCACGTCGTCGTGCTAATGGAACTCATCTAATTCCTCGACACCTTGCTGGATCAAGAGGGCGAGGGACGTAATCACGTTGAACATGTGCAGAACTCGGAGCTGACGTACGTTCAGTACTTGATCGGTCGAAGCTAGATGAAGTTCGACTACATCAACCACGTTGTCAAATGCTTCTGCTTTCGGTCTACGAGGGTAAATAGACACACTCTCCCCCTCTGGTTTCTATGCATCTCCTAGATACATCTTGCGTGAGCGTAGGAATTTTTTTGGAATTGCATGCTACGTTCCCCAACACTTCAATAACGCATCCGAATACGAAACGTTGCTGCATGGTCTTTAGATGGCCACGTCAATGTGGTTACGATGCCTCGAAGTAAGGGGAGATTCAAATATGGCGGTCTCCTAGGTCAACGGCGAATTCGACGCCAAGGACCCAAAGATGGCGGCATATAGGAACACCGTCCTCCGGATATCAGCCCGGTTCGAGGGCCTAGAATTCCACCATGTCTCTAGAGACAATAACCAAGCCGCAGACGTTCTCGCCCGCATGGGTGCCAAGCATTACCAAATCCCTAAAAACACATTCCTCGAGCGACTCTTCAAGCCCTCCGTCGTATGGCAGGATGTGGATAATGACACACCAGTCAATGAGCCGGCCCAAACTGTCACCTTGGAAGACAAACCCGACGATCACATTATCGGCGGCTCCGCACTCGAGGAAACTCCTTCGGCCCATGAAATCATGATCGTAATCACTCCTTGGACCGAACCCCTTCTTACCTACCTCCTATGACAAGAACTCCCCAATGATCAGACGGAGGCACGATGTATAGTCCGGCGCTCCAAAGCATATAAGATCCATGAAGGCAAGCTCTCACTACTAGGGAAAAGGCTACTAGTAGCGCAGGTAAAATGGCTACTAGTAGCGCGGGTACCCGCGCTACTAGTATCGCGCTACAGCTAAAAGTTAGTAGTAGCATGGGTCGAACCCGTGCTACTACTATCTTTGTTAGTAGTAGAAAGGGTTCGACCCGCGCTACTGCTATTATGGACCCGCACTACTACTAATAACATAGTAGTAGCGTGTCTATAGTGCCAACGCTACTAGTATCCTAAATACTAGTAGCGTGCCATTCTTTCCCCACGCTACTACTAACTTATTAGGAATTAAAAAAATCAACCAAATTCATTCTATCACACAGTTGTCGTATCTTCTCGAGTTCCTCATTGTAGCAGCAACTCATGTATAATTCCATTATATCGCATAGTTAAGCAACTGTGTTCCTCATTGTAGCAACAACTCATGTATAATTCCATTCCATCGCACAGTTACATAAGCAACTACCTACATAAGTTGTTATGGCCCGATCAGAAAATTGGACCACTCGTCAATGTGCGGTGCCTGCCCAGCCTGAACTTGCGGCCTGCAGCTGCGATGGAACATACTGGATAGCCTCGAAGAGCCACACCTGACTGACGGCAGCCACCGCCTTGAGTTGCCACGCAGTTACATACCTCGCTCTGGCCCTCAGCTCCAACTGGACCAGTCGATGTCGTCCTCATGCCTCGCCACCAGCGGATGGTGGAAGCCATCGTACACGTGCCCCGCTCCCCACACTCTGAAACCCGAGAATCATTAAGATTTAGATTCAGAATGAGCCACATATCGAATCAAGTATATCTGAATGTTGGTCATCTCTCGGGCTCGGGGTGTCTGGTCGACTGCTTACCCGTGTGCTGGGGTGACAGAGGTAGAGAACGAGCAACAGCTTCGCTTCTCTGTACATTGGCAGCCACGACACCGTCCAGTCCACGAACCTCTCGACTATCATCGTCGCCACCAGAACCCTGCAACATTACAAAAAAAAGGTTTAGAAACTTCAGATTCTTCAGAAGAATGGAACGAAAAAACAATGTGGTACATGTAGACGCCAATGTGCAACATTTTTTCGAGAGATTCTTATTTATGCTGTAATGCACAATTGAAGCTATAAGCTATTTCATAGTAGTGAACAGTGTAGAGAATAGTTATATAAGAACACATATAGATTTGACAAGTGCATAGAAAAACATAAAGCCCAAAAGAACAGAGAATCAAGCAAATCATGCAACCACATAATCAGGTTAACTTCTATTTACTCACAAATCAAATGACATCAAAATCAACATATTGCCATTGGTCCTCGACACAATGGGTGCGAAAGAGGCTGAGTGAGATCATAAAAAATATATAAGAAGGACCAAGACACTCATATTTCAGTCCAGACATATACAATGACATATCATAAGGCACATACAAAGTAGCAATGAATAGATAAGACATGCTGGATCAGTTTTCCTCAATTAAATATAGTAATTGTTATGGAAGCAGTCATAGTGTACATTGTACACTAAAGCAATCATTTCTTTTAGCTTGAAATAGAGAGACCAAAAAAGGAAGGAGGAAGTATCAAGCACACATTTACCTTGCCCAAAATCAGATACTCGCATGGAAACGAGTGCAAGCAATCTGAACAATTTACTTATCAATGCCAAGTTCCTGCCCACCAAACTGATTGCATGGGAAAGCAAAGATCTCAAACCTGTAGTCCCATAAAATTGTTAGCATAACATATCATAATTCAAAATCAAGGACTAATCATATGCATATAGATCATACCCTGGTCCTTGTACTTATCGTAAGTTCCATGTAACAAAATGTCCATCCTTTCAGTACTTGACTTACATCTCTCGACATGTGCAAAACTAGATGAAACTGGAACACTAATCAATGTCATGAAACTCATATGCACAACAATTCTGGTTATCCAACTTGCCGACGACCCGAACGACTGCCTGGACGGATCCATCTGTGCCCTGCACGTGGACGACCTGAAGCTCCTTGAGGTCGGAGAAGTCATCGCCGAGGTCTGGAACGCAGTCGTGCCACTCCTCGCGGTCAGCGGGGGAGGCGAGAAGCGTCGCGCCGGCGTCCACTGCAAAGTCGGATCCTATCACCACCATGGAGTAGTCACTGCTGCCGCCACTGCTGGAGCCCGATGCGAGCGCCATGGCCGCCCCTCCTGCTCGAGAGTCCCTAATAGAGGGGAGGTGCGGAAGCACGGGGAGGTGTTGGATGGTGACGGAGGCTGCCAGAATTGATCGTAATTCCAACGCCTGAGATCCCTGCCTGAGTTAGGCTGCTTTTTGTGGAAGCAAACTAAACATTCCCTACTCACAAATTACATTTTTAGTAGCCATAATTCGAGGATTTTGAAGAAGTGTTGCATAAAACAAAAACATTACATGAACTACCAAGTATCAGCTATCATCCTATTGATTTTTCTTCTTAGGTACCTAGGCGAACATCTGTGATATATCTTGCAGCATGACTTCACTGAAACTAAAACATCATCCAAAAAGATGGAGGTATCTAGGGAGCATATGTCTATATTAGTACTTTGATGTTAACGGTAGCTAAAATTTGAACTGCAATGGACCTCCTTTTCACCCCCCAACCGTGAGCTCTCAAAACACTACTTCTATCAATCACCCCATAGCTAGCTTGATCTATTCATATGTTGTTTTTCCCATGCCACACCTTCTGAACTACTGTTTACAACCACCGCCAGGAATGTTAACATCAGGCAAAATCGGATATATCAAAATTTTAGTTAATCCTAGGGTGAGCAGATACTCAAGTAGTCTGAGTAATCCCAAGCTCTAATGATTCCTAGTCCTCGTAGTTTACTAGCAATTGGCATAAATCAGTCAATTTATTAGGCATAAATGTGCAAAGCAAAGCAACAGAAGGTCCAACTTACATAGGAGTTGACCTGGCGAATGAAGCTGGAGAAGTTTGGTGCTTGAAGTACCCCGGCAGCAGCAACATCCGAAGTGGAATGGCGTTGGTGACGGGGTCCCAGACGATGAAGCTATTGTTGGTGGCGCTCCAGGAGACGACGACGTCGGTGGCGGGGTCGTCGACTATGTCATAGGTCTAGGCGAGGAATGGCGTGGGCCCGGCATCGCCCAACCCGTCCATCATCCTCGGTGCCCTGCCGCCGTCGGCCATCGGGGACGGGCATGGGTGACCCTCCAGCTTCATTGGACTCATCATCCGGTGGCTCATGGCAGCAAACGGTGTGGTGGTGGACTATCCACCTAGTGCTCATCGGCGGTGAGTGGGCTGGGAGAGGAGAGGAGGTGGAATGGAGGCCGGCGGCGAGTGGGTTGGGAGAGGAGAGGAGGTTGGGGATCTGGATCGGGCTGCGTGGAATTTTTTTTTGAGACCCACGGGGGATGGGTGGTGTGGGATGGTTGGTGGGGTAGGAGTGGATCCGGGGGTGGTTGGTGTGCGAGTATAGTAGTAGCGCGCGTGTTTCACCTGCGCTACAGCTATCCATATAGTAGCAGCGCATGTTTTACAACCCGTGCTACTACTACGGCTTGTTCGTGGGGGCACGGTTGGAGATATTTACTAGTAGCGTGTATTTTTTTGTCACGCGCTACCAGTAATATTTACTAGCAATGCAGGTAAATGTACCACGCTACTAGTAAGTAGCAGTAGCGCGGGGCAATATAGCATGCTACTACTAAGCGATTGTCTATAAGCTTTTTCCTAGTAGTGTCTATAAAAAGAGCACCATAGGGGTCTTGCAAAGATGTATCTCCGAATAAGAAGGGCAACAGCTCCTGGTAGAAATACACGTCGGCATGGGTGGCCACCACGCAGCAGCTCGGGCGCTTGTTAGCAAGGCTTTCTGAGCAGGGTTCTTCTGGCCCACAACCCGTGAAGACGCCCGCGCATTAGTCCGACATTGCGTTGGATGCCAGTTGTTCGCAAATCAAAGCCACATGCCCTTCACAGCTCTTCGGATGATACCAATAACATGGCCTTTTGCGATCTGGGGACTCTATATAGTTGGGCTACTCAAAGGGGGGACAAAGAACAAGAAGTACTTGCTGGTCATGGTTGACAAATTCACCAAGTGTATCGAGGCAAGGCCAGTCACTTCGGCGGAAGCCAGACCGGTCGTCGACTTCTTATCCGACGTCGTACACCGTTATGGTGTCCCCATAGCATAATTACCTATAATGGTACCAACTTTACCGCCCAGGAAGTCAAAAACTCGTGCGACAAAACAGGCACTAAGCTCGATTACCCTTCGGTGTACCATCCACAAACCAACAGACAGGTTGAACGGGCCAATGGGCTCATTATGAGCAGCATTAAGCCTCGCCTGGTCTGATCACTAAAGCAATCGTATTGCCACTTGGTGGAGGAGCTCGACTCCGTACTATGGGGGCTGGGCACTACCCCTAATCGATCAACCGGTTACACGCCATTCTTTATGGTATACGGTGTGGGAGCAGGCCTCCCATGCAACCTCACCCATGACGCACCTAGAGTGCGCATGTACGAAGAAAGGGAAGCCGAGTTGGATCGGCAGGATGATCTTGACGCTCTCGAAAAAGAGCGGGACATAGCCCGAGCTTGATCCGCATTCTATCAGCAACAATCACAGCGCTATTAATTAAAATCAGGAAGTCCGGGTGAAAACCTACAACGTGGGCGACCTCGTCCTCCGACTCCCTGAGTAGGAGAAGCATAAGCTTTCGCCCAGATGGGAGGGCCCGTTCATCATTGACGAAGTACTAACAGGAGGAGCATATCGCCTTCGTCGCCCGTCCGATGACGGCCTCGAACCAAACCCATGGAACGTAGCTCGACTGTGGCGCTTCTACGCTTAGGTTTGACATCTCCATCGACACCCTCCCTTTTCCTTCTTCGTTCATTTTCCTCTTAATTGTGCGGCATCGCAAGTGTTCGGATAAACCTGACCATGCTAATCTCAAATGTAATACCTGAAGGAAATATGCCCTAGAGGCAATAATAAAGTTATTATTTATTTCCTTATTTCATGATAAATGTTTATTATTCATGCTAGAATTGTATTAACCGGAAACATGATACATGTGTGAATACATAGACAAACATAACATCACTAGTATGCCTCTACTTGACTAGCTCGTTAATCAAAGATGGTTATGTTTCCTAACCATAGACATGTGTTGTCATTTGATTAACGGGATCACATCATTAGGAGAATGATGTGATTGACATGACCCATTCCGTTAGCCTAGCACTTAATCGTTTAGTATGTTGCTATTGCTTTCTTCATGACTTATACATGTTCCTGTAACTATGAGATGATGTAACTCCCGTTTGCCGGAGGAACACTTTGGGTGCTACCAAACGTCACAACGTAACTGGGATATTATAAAGGAGCACTACAGGTGTCTCCAAAGGTACATGTTGGGTTGGCGTATTTTGAGATTAGGTTTTGTCACTCCGATTGTCGGAGAGGTATCTCTGGGCCCTCTCGGTAATGCACATCACTATAAGCCTTGCAATCAATGTAGCTAATGAGTTAGTTACAGAATGATGCATTACGTAACGAGTAAAGAGACTTGCCGGTAACGAGATTGAATTAGGTATTGGATGTTGGGGAACGTAGCAGGAATTCAAAATTTTCCTACGTGTCACCAAGATCTATCTATGGAGAGACCAGCAACGAGTAGAAAGAGAGTGCATCTACATACCCTTGTAGATCGCGAAGCGGAAGCGTTCAAGTGAACGGGGTTGATGGAGTCGTACTCGTCGTGATTCAAATCACCGATGATCAAGTGCCGAACGCACGGCACCTCCGCGTTCAACACACATATAGCCCGGTGACGTCTCCCAAGCCTTGATCCAGCAAGGAGAGAGGGAGAGGTTGAGGAAGACTCCATCCAGCAGTAGCACAACGGCGTGGTGGTGGTGGAGGAGCGTGGCAATCCTGCAGGGCTTCGCCAAGCACCGCGGGAGAGGAGGAGTACTTGTGAGAGGGGGAGGGCTGCGCCAGAACTTCGTGTATAGCTCCCATGCGCCTCCCCACTATATATAGGGGTGGAGGGGCTGGTTTCTTGCCCTCCAAGTCCATTGGGGCGTTGGCCAAGGTGGGAGGAAAGAAATCTCATTATTTCCTTCCCCACCGATTGTTATCCCCCCTTTTTAGGGATCTTGATCTTATCCCTTCGGGATATGATCTTATTCCTTCTAAGGGGGATCTTGGTGCACCTTGACCAGGGGTGTGGGGCCTTGCCCCCACTACCCACGTCCATGTGGGTCCCCCCATGCAGGTGGGCCCCACTCCGGAACCTTCTAGAACCTTCCCGGTACAATACCGAAAAATCCCGAACATTTTCCGGTGGCCAAAATAGGACTTCCCATATATAAATCTTTACCTCCGGACCATTCCGGAACTCCCCGTGACGTCCGGGATCTCATCCGGGACTCTGAACAACATTCGGTAACCACATACAAACTTCCTTTATAACCCTAGCGTCATCGAACCTTAAGTGTGTAGACCCTACGGGTTCGGGAGACATGTAGACATGACCGAGACGTTCTCCGGTCAATAACCAACAGCGGGATCTGGATACCCATGATGGCTCCCACATGTTCCACGATGATCTCATCGGATGAACCACGATGTCAAGGACTTAATCAATCCCGTATTCAATTCCCTTTGTCTATCGGTATGTTACTTGCCCGAGATTCGATCGTCGGTATCCAATACCTTGTTCAAACTCATTACCGGCAAGTCACTTTACTCGTTCTGTAACACATCATCCCGTGATCAACTCCTTGGTCACATTGCGCATATGATGATGTCCTACCGAGTGGGCCCAGAGATACCTCTCCGTTTACACGGAGTGACAAATCCCAGTCTCGATCCGCATAAAACAATAGATACTTTCGGAGATACCTGTAGTGCACCTTTATAGTCACCCAGTTACGTTGTGACGTTTGATACACCCAAAGCACTCCTACGGTATCCAGGAGTTACACGCTCTCATGGTCGAAGGAAGAGATACTTGACATTGGCAAAGCTCTAGCAAATGAACTACACGATCTTTTGTGCTAGTCTTAGGATTGGGTCTTGTCCATCACATCATTCTCCTAATGATGTGATCCCGTTATCAACGACATCCAATGTCCATAGCCAGGAAATCATGACTATCTATTGATCACAACGAGCTAGTCAACTAGAGGCTCACTAGGGACATATTGTGGTCTATGTATTCACACGTGTATTACGATTTCCGGATAATACAGTTATAGCATGAATAAAAGACAATTATCATGAACAAGGAAATATAATAATAATACTTTTATTATTGCCTCTAGGGCATATTTCCAACAGTCTCCCACTTGCACTAGAGTCAATAATCTAGTTCACATCGCCATGTGATTAACACTCACAGGTCACATCGCCATGTGACTAATACCCAAGAGTTTACTAGAGTCAGTAGTCTAGTTCACATCACTATGTGATTAACACTCAATGAGTTTTATGTTTGATCATGTTGCTTGTGAGAGAGGTTTTAGTCAACGGGTCTGAACCTTTCAGATCCGTGTGTGCTTTACAAATCTCTATGTCATCTCCTAGATGCTGCTTCCACGCTCTATTTGGAGCTATTCCAAACAACTGTTCTACTTGGAGCTATTCTAAATTATTGCTCCATTATATGTATCCGGTCTCTCTACTCAGAGCTATCCGGATAGGTGTCAAGCTTGCATCGTCGTAACCTTTACGACGAACTCTTTTACCACCTCCATAATCGAGAAAATTCCTTAGTCCACTAGTTACTAAGGATAACTTTGACCGCTGTCCTGTGAGCCATTCTTGGATCACTCTTGTACCCCTTGACTGACTCATGGCAAGGCACACTTTAGGTGCGGTACACAGCATAGCATACTGAAGAGCCTACGTCTTAAGCATAGGGGACGACCTTCGTCCTTTCTCTCTATTCTGCCGTGGTCGAGCTTTAAGTCTTAACTTCGTACCTTACAACTCAGGCAAGAACTCCTTCTTTGACTGGTCCATCTTGAACACCTTCAAGATCATGTCAAGGTATGTGCTCATTTGAAAGTATTATTAAGCATTTTGATCTATCCTTATAGATCTTGATGCTCAATGTTCAAGTAGCTTAATCCAGGCTTTCATTGAAAAACACTTTCAAAATAACCCTATATGCTTTCCAGAAATTCTATGTCATTTCTGATCAACAATATGTCAACAACATATACTCATCAGAAATTCTATAGTGGTCCCACTCACTTCTTTGGAAATACAAGTTTCTCATAAACTTTGTACAAACCCAAATTTTTTTTGATCATCATCAAAGCATACATTCCAACTCCGAGATGCTCACTCCAGTCCTTAGAAGGATTGCTGGAGCTTTGCATACTTATTAGCATCTTTCGGGATTGACAAAACCTTCCGGTTGTATCACATACAACCTTTCCTCATTAAAATCGTCGAGGAAACAATGTTTTGACATCCTATCTGCAAGATTTCATAAATAATGCAGTAATCGCTAATATAATTCCAACAGACTCTTAGCATCGCTACGAGTGAGAAAATCTCATCGTAGTCAACTCCTTGAACTTGTCGGAAAACATCTTAACGACAAGTCGAGCTTTCTTAATGGTGACATTTACCATCATTGTCCGTCTTCCTTTTGAAATCCATATGTACTCATTAGCCTTACGACCATCGAGCCGTTCTGCCAAAGTCTACACTTTGTTTTCATACATGGATCCTCTCTCGGATTTTATGGCCTCAAGCCATTTATCGGAATTCGGGCCCACCATCGCTTCTCCATAGCTCGTAGGTTCATTGTTGTCTAGCAACATGACCTTCAAGACAGGATTACGTACCACTCTGAAGTAGTACGCATCCTTGTCATCCTACGAGGTTTGGGAGTGACTTGATCCGAAGTTTCATGATCAATATCATAAGCTTCCACTTCAATTGGTGTAGGTGCCACAGGAACAACTCCCTGTGCCCTGTCACACACTAGTTGAAGAGACGGTTCAATAACCTCAAGTCTCCACCATCCTCCCACTCAATTCTTTCGAGAGAAACTTTTCCTCGAGAAAGGACCCGATTCTAGAAACAATCCATATTGCTTTCGGATCTGAATTAGGAGGTATACCCAACTGTTTTGGGTTTCCTATGAAGATGCATTTTATCCGCTTTGGGTTCGAGCTTATCAACCTGAAACTTTTTCATATAAGCGTCGCAGCCCCAAACTTTTAAGAAACGACAACTTAGGTTTCTCTAAACCATAATTCATACGGTGTCATCTCATCGGAATTACGTGGTGCCCTATTTAAAGTGAATGTGGTTGTCTCTAATGCCTAACCCATGAACGATAGTGGTAATTCGATAAGAGACATCATGGTACGCACCATATCCAATAGGGTGCAACTATGATGTTCGGACACACCATCACATTATGGTGTTCCAGGCGGTATTAATTGCGAAACAATTTCCACAATGTCTTAATTGTGTGCCAAAACTCGTAACTCAGATATTCATCTCTATGATCATATCATAGACATTTTATCCTCTTGTCACAATGATCTGCTACTTTACTCTGAAATTACTTGAACCATTCAATAATTCAGACTTGTGTTTCATCAAGTAAATATACTCAACATTTACTCGAATCATCTGTGAAGTAAGAACATAATGATATTCAATGCATGCCTCAGCACTCATTCGACTGCACACATCAAAATGTGTTACTTCCAACAAGTTGCTATCTTGTTCCATCTTACTGAAAATGAGGCTTTTCAGTCATCTTGCCCATGTGGTATGATTTGCATATCTCAAGTGATTCAAAATCAAGTGAGTCCGAACGATCCATTTGCATGGAGTTTCTTCATGCATATACACCAATAGACATGGTTCGCATGTCTCAAACTTTTCAAAAACGAGTGAGTCCAAAGATCCATCAACATGGAGCTTCTTCATGCGTTTTATACCATTATGACTTACATGGCAGTGCCACAAGTAAGTGGTACTATCATTACTATCTTATATCTTTTGGCATGAAAATGTGTATCACTACGACCGAGATTCAATAAACCATTCCTTTAGGTGCAAGACCATTGAAGGTATTATTCAAAAATAGAGTAACCATTATTCTCCTTAAATGAATAACCGTATTGCGATAGACATAATCCAATCATGTCTATGCTCAACGCAAACACCAATCTCGGTGGTAGAGGGAGAGTGCGATGCTTGATCATATCAACCTTGGAAACACTTCCAACATATATCGTCAGCTCACCTTTAGCTAGTCTCCGTTTATTCCGTAGCTTTTATTTCGAGTTACTAACACTTAGCAACCGAACCGGTATCCAATACCCTGGTGCTACTAGGAGTACTAGTAAAGTACACATTAACATAATGTATATCCAATATACTTCTATCGACCTTGCCAGCCTTCTCATCTACCAAGTATCTAGGGTAATGCTGCTCCAGTGGTTGTTCCCCTTATTAAAGAAGCACTTAGTCTCGGGTTTGGGTTCAACCTTGGGTTTCTTCACTAGAGCAGCAGCTGAATTGCCGTTTCATGAAGTATCCCTTTGTTCCCTTGCCCTTCTTGAAACTAGTGGTTTCACCAACCATCAACAATTGATGCTCCTTCTTGATTTCTACTTTCGCGGTGTCAAACATCATGAATATTTCAAGGATCATCATATCTATCCCTGATATGTTATAGTTAATCACGAAGCTCTAGCAGCTTGGTGGCAATGACTTTGGGGAAACATCACTATCTCATCTGGAGGATCAACTCCCACTCGATTCAAGTGATTGTTGTGCTCAAACAATCTGAGCACAAGCTCAACGATTGAGCTTTTCTCCCTTAGTTTGCAGGCTAAGAAAATCGTCGGAGGTCTTATACCTCTTGACGTGGGCACGAGCCTGAAATCCCAATTTCAGCCCTCAAAACATCTCATATGTTCCGCGATGTTTCAAAAACGTCTTTGGTGCCTCTACTTAAACCATTTAATTGAACTATCACGTAGTTATCAAAACGTGTATGTCCGATGTTCGCAACATCGACAAACGACGTTGGGGTTCAGCACACTGAGCGGTGCATTAAGGACATAAGCTTTCTACTGATCGCATAATCGCTACTATCAACTTTCAACTATATTTTCTCTAGGAACATATCTAAACAGTGGAACTAAAGCGCGAGCTTACGACATAATTTGCAAAAGGTCTTTTGACTATGTTCAGGATAATTAAGTTCATCTTATGAACTCCCACTTAGATAGACATCCCTCTGGTCATCTAAGTGATCACATGATCCGAGTCAACTAGGCCGTGTCCGATCATCACGTGAGACGGACTAGTCATCATTGGTGAACATCTTCATGTTGATCGTATCTACCATACGACTCATGCTCGACCTTTCGGTCTCCGTGTTCCGAGGCCATGTCTGCACATGCTAGGCTCGTCAAGTTAACCCTAAGTGTTTTCGCTGTGTAAAACTGTCTTACACCCGTTGTATGTGAACGTAAGAATCCATCACACCCGATCATCACGTGGTGCTTAGAAGCGACGAACTGTAGCAACGGTGCACAGTTAGGGGAGAACACTTCTTGAAATTTTGTAAGGGATCATCTTATTTACTACCGTCGTCCTAAGCAAACAAGATGCATAAACATGATAAACATCACATGCAATCAAATAGTGACATAATATGGCCAATATCATTTTGCTCCTTTTGATCTTCATCTTTGGGACTCCATGATCATCATCGTCACCGGCACGACACCATGATCTCCATCATCATGATCTCCATCATCGTGTCTTCATGAAGTTGTCACGCCAACGACTACTTCTACTTCTATGACTAACGCGTTTAGCAATAAAGTATAGTAGTTTACATGGCGTTCTTCAATGACACGCAGGTCATACAATAAATAAAGACAACTCCTATGGCTCCTGCCGGTTGTCATACTCATCGACATGCAAGTCGTGAATCCTATTACAAGAACATGATCAATCTCATACATCACATATCATTCATCACATTCTTCTTGGCCATATCACATCACATAGCATACCCTGCAAAAACAAGTTAGACGTCCTCTAATTGTTGTTGCATGTTTTACGTGGCTGCTATGGGTTTCTAGCAAGAACGTTTCTTACCTACGCAAGACCACAACGTGATATGCCAATTTCTATTTACCCTTCATAAGGACCCTTTTCATCGAATCCGTTCCGACTAAAGTGGGAGAGACTGGCACCCGCTAGCCACCTTATGCACCAAGTGCATGTCAATCGGTGGAACCTGTCTCACGTAAGAGTACGTGTAAGGTCGGTCCGGGCCGCTTCATCCCACAATACCGTCGAAACAAGATTGGACTAGTAACGGTAAGCATATTGAACAACATCAACGCCCACAACTACTTTGTGTTCTACTCGTGCAAAGAATCTACGCAATAGACCTAGCTCATGATGCCACTGTTGGGGAACGTAGCAGAAATTCAAAATTTTCCTACGTGTCACCAAGATCTATCTATGGAGAGACCAGCAATGAGTAGAAAGAGAGTGCATCTACATACCCTTGTAGATCGCGAAGCGGAAGCGTTCAAGTGAACGGGGTTGATGGAGTCGTACTCGTCGTGATTCAAATCACCGATGATCAAGTGCCGAACGCACGGCACCTCCGCGTTCAACACACATACAGCCCGGTGACGTCTCCCAAGCCTTGATCCAGCAAGGAGAGAGGGAGAGGTTGAGGAAGACTCCATCCAGCAGCAGCACAACGGCGTGGTGGTGGTGGAGGAGCGTGGCAATCCTCCAGGGCTTCGCCAAGCACCGCGGGAGAGGAGGAGTACTTGTGAGAGGGGGAGGGCTGCGCCAGAACTTCGTGTATAGCTCCCATGCGCCTCCCCACTATATATAGGGGTGGAGGGGCTGGTTTCTTGCCCTCTAAGTCCATTGGGGCGTTGGCCAAGGTGGGAGGAAAGAAATCTCATTATTTTCTTCCCCACCGATTGTTATCCCCCCTTTTTAGGGATCTTGATTTTATCCCTTCGGGATATGATTTTATTCCTTCTAAGGGGGGATCTTGGTGCACCTTGACCAGGGGTGTGGGGCCTTGCCCCCACTACCCACGTCCATGTGGGTCCCCCCACGCAGGTGGGCCCCACTCCGGAACCTTCTAGAACCTTCCCGGTACAATACCGAAAAATCCCGAACATTTTCCGGTGGCCAAAATAGGACTTCCCATATATAAATCTTTACCTCCGGACCATTCCGGAACTCCTCGTGACATCCGGGATCTCATCCGGGACTCCGAACAACATTCGGTAACCACATACAAACTTCCTTTATAACCCTAGCGTCATCGAACCTTAAGTGTGTAGACCCTACGGGTTCGGGAGACATGTAGACATGACCGAGACGTTCTCCGGTCAATAACCAACAGTGGGATCTGGATACCCATGATGGCTCCCACATGTTCCACGATGATCTCATCGGATGAACCACGATGTCAAGGACTTAATCAATCCCGTATTCAATTCCCTTTGTCTATCGGTATGTTACTTGCCCGAGATTCGATCGTCGGTATCCAATACCTTGTTCAATCTCGTTACCGGCAAGTCACTTTACTCGTTCCGTAACACATCATCTCGTGATCAACTCCTTGGTCACATTGCGCATATGATGATGTCCTACCGAGTGGGCCCAGAGATACCTCTCCGTTTACACGGAGTGACAAATCCCAGTCTCGATCCGCATAAAACAATAGATACTTTCGGAGATACCTGTAGTGCACCTTTATAGTCACCCAGTTACGTTGTGACGTTTGATACACCCAAAGCACTCCTACGGTATCCAGGAGTTACACGCTCTCATGGTCGAAGGAAGAGATACTTGACATTGGCAAAGCTCTAGCAAATGAACTACACGATCTTTTGTGCTAGTCTTAGGATTGGGTCTTGTCCATCACATCATTCTCCTAATGATGTGATCCTGTTATCAACGACATCCAATGTCCATAGCCAGGAAACCATGACTATCTGTTGATCACAACGAGCTAGTCAACTAGAGGCTCACTAGGGACATATTGTGGTCTATGTATTCACACGTGTATTACGATTTCCAGATAATACAGTTATAGCATGAATAAAAGACAATTATCATGAACAAGGAAATATAATAATAATACTTTTATTATTGCCTCTAGGGCATATTTCCAACATTGGATACCGACCATCGAATCTCGGGCAAGTAACATACCGATGACAAAGGGAACAACGTATGTTGTTATGCGGTTTGACCGATAAAGATCTTCGTAGAATATGTAGGAGTCAATATGAGCATCCAGGTTCCGCTATTGGTTATTGACCGAGAATAGTTCTAGGTCATGTCTACATAGTTCTCGAACCCGTAGGGTCCGCACGCTTAAGGTTTCGATGACAGATATATTATGAGTTTATGAGTTTTGATGTACCGAAGGAGTTCGGATTTCCGTATGAGATCGGGGACATGACGAGGAGTCTCGAAATGGTCGAGACGTAAAGATCGATATATTGGACGACTATATTCGGACATCGGAAAGGTTCCGAGTGATTCGGGTATTTTTCGGAGTGCCAGGGAGTTATGGGAATACGGGGAAGAGTATTGGGCCTTAATGGGCTTTAGTGGGAAGGAGCCAGGAGGTGGCGCGCGCCCCTCCCAAGCCCAGTCCGAATTGGACAAGGGGTTTGGGGCGCGACCCCCCTCTCCCTTCCTTCTCCACTTCCCTCCTTTCCCCCCTTCTCCTAGTTGGACTAGGAAAGAAGGAGTCCTACTCCCAGTGGGAGTAGGACTCCCCTTGGCGCGCCCTCTTCCTAGGGCCGGCCTCCTCCTCCCTTACTCCTTTATATACGGGGGCAGGGGGGCACCCCATGACACACAAGTTGATCTTCGTGATCGTTCCTTAGCCGTGTGCGGTGCCCCCCTCCACCATATTCCACCTCGGTCATATCGTTGCGGTGCTTAGGCGAAGCCCTGCGTCGGTAGAACATCATCATCGTCACCACACCATCGTGCTGACGGAACTCATCCCCGACACTTTGCTGGATCGGAGTCCGAGGATCGTCATCGAGCTGAACGTGTGCTGAACTCGGAGGTGCCGTACGTTCGGTACTTGGATCGGTCGGATCGTGAAGACGTACGACTACATCAACCGTGTTGTCATAACGCTTCCGCTTATGGTCTACGAGGGTACGTGGACAACACTCTCCCCTCTCGTTGCTATGCCATCACCATGATCTTGCGTGTGTGTAGGAATTTTTTTGAAATTACTATGTTCCCCAACAGTGGCATCCGAGCCTGTTTTTATGCGTAGATGTCATATGCACGAGTAGAACACAAGTGAGTTGTGGGTGATACAAGTCATACTGCTTACCAGCATGTCATACTTTGGTTCGGCGGTATTGTGAGATGAAGCGGCCCGGACCGACATTACGCATACGCTTACGCGAGACTGGTTTCACCGTTACGAGCACTCGTGCTTAAAGGTGGCTGGCGGGTGTCTGTCTCTCTCACTTTAGCTGAATCGAGTGTGGCTACGCCCGGTCCTTGCGAAGGTTAAAATAGCACTAACTTGACGAACTATCGTTGTGGTTTTGATGCGTAGGTAAGAACGGTTCTTGCTAAGCCCGTAGCAGCCACGTAAAATTTGCAACAACAAAGTAGAGGACGTCTAACTTGTTTTTGCAGGGCATGTTGTGATGTGATATGGTCAAGACGTGATGCTATATTTTATTGTATGAGATGATCATGTTTTGTAACCGAAGTTATCGGCAACTGGCAGGAGCCATATGGTTGTCACTTTATTGTATCAAATGCAAACGCCCTGTAATTGCTTTACTTTATCACTAAGCGGTAGCGATAGTCGTAGAAGCAATAGATGGCGTAACGACAACGATGCTACGATGGAGATCAAGGTGTCACGCCGGTGACGATGGTGATCACGATGGTGCTTTGAAGATGGAGATCACAAGCACAAGATGATGATGGCCATATCATATCACTTATATTGATTGCATGTGATGTTTATCCTTTATGCATCTTATCTTGCTTTGATTGACGGTAGCATTTTAAGATGATATCCCACTAATTATCAAGAAGTGTTCTCCCTGAGTATGCACCGTTGCGAAAGTTCTTCGTGCTGAGACACCACGTGATGATCGGGTGTGATAGGCTCTACGTTCAAATACAACGGGTGCAAAACAGTTGCACACGCGGAATACTCAGGTTAAACTTGACGAGCCTAGCATATACAGATATGGCCTCGGAACACGGAGACCGAAAGGTCGAGCGTGAATCATATAGTAGATATGATCAACATAGTGATGTTCACCGTTGAAACTACTCCATCTCACGTGACGATCGGACATGGTGTAGTTGATATGGATCACATAATCACTTAGAGGACTAGAGGGATGTCTATCTAAGTGGGAGTTCTTAAGTAATATGATTAATTGAACTTAAATTTATCATGAACTTAGTCCTGGTAGTATTTTGCAAATTATGTTGTAGATCAGTAGCTCGCATTGTTGCTTTCATATGTTTATTTTGATATGTTCCTAGAGAAAATTGTGTTGAAAAATGTTAGTAGCAATGATGCGGATTCGATCCGTGATCTGAGGTTTATCCTCATTGCTGCACAGAAGAATTATGTCCTTAATGCACCGCTAGGTGACAGACCTATTGCAGGAGCAGATGCAGATGTTATGAACGTCTGGCTAGCTCAATATGATGACTACTTGATAGTTTAGTGCACCATGCTTAACGGCTTAGAATCGGGACTTCAAAGACGTTTTGAACGTCGTGGACCATATGAGATGTTCCAGGAGTTGAAGTTAATATTTCCAGCAAATACCCGAGTTGAGAGATATGAAGTCTCCAACAAGTTCTATAGCTAAAAGATGGAGGAGAATCGCTCAACTAGTGAGCATGTGCTCAGATTGTCTAGGTACTTCAATCGCTTGAATCAAGTGGGAGTTAATCTTCTAGATAAGATAGTGATTGACATAATTCTCTAGTCACCATCACTAAGTTACTAGAACTTCGTGATGAACTATAGTATGCAAGGGATGACGAAAACGATTCCCGAGCTCTTCGTGATGTTGAAATCGACGAAGGTAGAAATCAAGAAAGAGCATCAAGTGTTGATGATTGACAAGACCACTAGTTTCAATAAAAAGGGCAAAAGGAAAGAAAGGGAAACTTCAAGTAGAATGGCAAACAAGTTGTCACTCCCGTGAAGAAGACCAAAACTGGACCAAATCCTAAAACTGAGTGCTTACACTGCAAAGGAAATAGTCACTAGAAGTGGAAATGCCCTGAATATTTGGTGGATAAGAAGGATGGCAAAGTGAACAAGGGTATATTTGATATACAGGTTATTGATGTGTGCCTTACTAGTGTTTATAGTAGCCCCTGGGTATTTGATACTTGTTCGGTTTCTAATATTAGTAACTCGAAACAGGAGTTACAGAATAAACAGAGTCTAGTTGAGGGTGAAGTAACGATGAGTGTTGGAAGTAGTTCCAAGATTGATATGATCATCATCGCTCACTCCCTATACTTTCGGGATTAGTGTTAAACCTAAATAAATGTTATTTGGCGTTTGCGTTGAGCATGAATATGATTTGATCATGTTTATTGCGATATGGTTATTCATTTAAAGTTAGAGAATAAATTGTTATTCTGTTTACATGAATAAGACCTTCGATGGTCATACACCCAATGAACATAGTTTGTTGGATCTCGATCGTAGTGATACACATATTCATAATATTGATTCCAAAAGTTGAAAAGTTAATAATGATAGTGCAACTTATTTGTGGCACTGCCGTTTGGGTCATATCGGTGTAAAGCGCATGAAGAAACTCCATAAAGATGGATTTTTGGAATCACTTGGTTATGAATCATTTGATGCTTGCGAACCGTGCCTTTTGGGCAAGATGACTAAAACTCCGTTCTCCGGAACAATGGAACGAGCTACTGACTTATTGGAAATAATACATACCGATGTATGCGATCCAATGAGTATTGATGCTCGTGGCAAGTATCGTTATTTTCTACCTTCACAAGATGATTTGAGCAGATATGGGTATATCTACTTGATGAAACATAAGTCTGAAATAGTTGAAATGTTCAAAGAATTTCAGAGTGAAGTGGAAAAATCATTGTAACAAGAAAATAAAATTTCTGCGATCTGATCGCGGAGACGGATATTTGAGTTACGAGTTTGGTCTTCAATTAAAACAATGTGGAATAGTTTCATAGCTCACGCCACCTGGAACACCACAACGTTATGGTGTGTCCGAACGTCGTAACCGCACTTTATTGGATATGGTGCTTTCTATGATGTCTCTTACTGATTTACCATTATCATTTTAGGGTTCTGCATTAGAGACAGCTGCATTCACGTTAAAAGGGCACCATCTAAATCCGTTGAGACGACACCATATGAACTATGGTTTAGCAGTAAACCTAAGCTGTTGTTTCTTAAAGTTTGGAGTTGCGATGCTTATATGAAAAAGGTTTTCAACCTAATAAGCTCGAAACCTAAATCGGAGAAGTGCGTCTTCATAGAATACCCAAAGGAAACTGTTGGGTACACCTTCTATCACAGATCTGAAGGCAAGATATTCGTTGCTAAAAATGGATCCTTTCTAGAGAAGGAGTTTCTCTCGAAAGAAGTGAGTGGGAGGAAAGAAGAACTTGATGAGGTAACTGTACCTTCTCCAGAATTGGAAAATAATTCATCACTGAAATCAGTTCCAGTGATTCCTACACCAATTAGTGAGGAAGCTAATGATGATGATCATGAAACTTCAGATCAAGTTACTACAGAACCTCGTAGGTCTTCCAGAGTACGGTCCGCACCAAAGTGCTACGGTAATCCTGTTCTGGAAGTCATGTTACTAGACCATGATAAACCTACGAACTATGAGGAAGCGATAATGAGCCCAGATTCCGCGAAATGGTTTGAGGCCATGAAATCTGAGATGGGATTCATATATGAGACCAAAGTGTGGACTTCGATTGATTTGCCCGATGATCGGCAAGCCATAGAAAATAAATGGATCTTCAAGAGGAAGACGGACGTTGATAGTAGTGTTACTATCTACAAAGCTAGATTTGTCGAAAAAGGTTTTTGACAAAGTTCAAGATGTTGACTACGATGAGTTTTTTCTCACTCGTATCGATTCTTAAAGATTGTCCGAATCATGTTAGCAATTGCCACATTTTATGAAATCTGGCAAAAGGATGTCAAAACTGCATTCTTTAATGGATTTATTAAAGGAGAGTTGTATATGATGCAACCAGAAGGTTTTGTCAATCCTAAAGATGCTAACAAAGTGTGCAAGCTCTAGCGATCCATCTATGGACTGGTGCAAGCATCTCGGAGTTGGAATATATGCTTTGATGAGTTGATCAAAGCATATGGTTTTATACAGACTTTTGGAGAAGCCTGTATTTACAAGAAAGTGAGTGGGAGCACTACAACATTTCTGATAAGTATATGTGAATGACATATTGTTGATCGGAAATAATGTAGAATTATTCTGCAAAGCTTAAAGGAGTGTTTTGAAAGGAGTTTTTCAAAGCAAGACCTCGGTGAAGCTGCTTACACATTGAGCATCAAGATCTATATAGATAGATCAAGACGCTTGATAAGATTTTTTCAATGAGTACATACCTTGATAAATTTTTGAAATAGTTCAAAATGGAACAGTCAAAGAAGGAGTTCTTGCCTGTGATGCAAAGGTGTGAAGTTGAGTAAGACTCAAGACCCGACCATGGCAGAAAATAGAAAGAGAATGAAAAGTCATTCCCTATGCCTCAGTCATAGGTTCTATAAAGTATGTTATGCTGTGAACCAGACCTATTGTATACCTTGCTCTGAGTTTGACAAAGGAATACAATTTTGATCTAAGAGTAGATCACTGGACAGCGGTCAAGAATATCCTTAGTGAGGACTAAGGAAATATTTCTCGATTATGGAGGTGATAAAAGAGCCCGTCGTAAAGAGTTACATCGGTGCAAGCTTTTACACTGATCCAGATGACTCTAAGTCTCAATCTGGATACATATTGAAAGTGGGAGCAATTAGCTAGAGTAGCTCCGTGCAGAGCATTGTAGACATAGAATATTTGCAAAATACATACGACTCTGAATATGACAGACCCGTTGACTAAGCTTCTCTCACGAGCAAAACATGATCACACCTTAGTACTCTTTGGGTGTTAATCACATAGCGATGTGAACTAGATTATTGACTCTAGTAAACCCTTTGGGTGTTGGTCACATGACGATGTGAACTATGGGTGTTAATCATATACAGATATGAATATTGATGTTAAATCACATGGCGATGTGAACTAGATTATTGACTCTAGTGCAAGTGGGAGACTGAAGGAAATATGCCCTAGAGGCAATAATAAAGTTATTATTTATTTCCTTATTTCATGATAAATGTTTATTGTTCATGCTAGAATTGTATTAACTAGAAACATGATACATGTGTGAATACATAGACAAACATAACGTCACTAGTATGCCTCTACTTGACTAGCTCGTTAATCAAAGATGGTTATGTTTCCTAACCATAGACATGTGTTGTCATTTGATTAACGGGATCACATCATTAGGAGAATGATGTGATTGACATGACCCATTCCGTTAGCCTAGCACTTGATCGTTTAGTATGTTGCTATTGCTTTCTTCATGACTTATACATGTTCCTGTAACTATGAGATTATGCAACTCCCGTTTACCGGAGGAACACTTTGGGTGCTACCAAACGTCACAACGTAACTGGGTGATTATAAAGGAGCACTACAGGTGTCTCCAAAGGTACATGTTGGGTTGGCTTATTTCGAGATTAGGTTTTGTCACTCCGATTGTCGGAGAGGTATCTCTGGGCCCTCTCGGTAATGCACATCACTATAAGCCTTGCAAGCAATGTAGCTAATGAGTTAGTTACGAAATGATGCATTACGTAACGAGTAAAGAGACTTGCCGGTAACGAGATTGAACTAGGTATTGGATACCGACCATCGAATCTCGGGCAAGTAACATACCGATGACAAAGGGAACAACGTATGTTGTTATGCGGTTTGACCGATAAAGATCTTCGTAGAATATGTAGGAGCCAATATGAGCATCCAGGTTCCGCTATTGGTTATTGACCGAGAATAATTCTAGGTCATGTCTACATAGTTCTCGAACCCGTAGGGTCCGCACGCTTAAGGTTTCGATGACAGTTATATTATGAGTTTATGAGTTTTGATGTACCGAAGGAGTTCGGAGTCCCGGATGAGATCGGGGACATGACGAGGAGTCTCGAAATGGTCGAGACGTAAAGATTGATATATTGGACGACTATATTCGGACATCGGAAAGGTTCCGAGTGATTCGGGTATTTTTCGGAGTACCGGGGAGTTACGGGAATACGGGGAAGAGTATTGGGCCTTAATGGGCTTTAGTGGGAAGGAGCCAGGAGGTGGCGCGCGCCCCTCCCAAGCCTGGTCCGAATTGGACAAGGGGTTTGGGGCGCGACCCCCCTCTCCCTTCCTTCTCCACTTCCTTCCTTTCCCCCCTTCTCCTAGTTGGACTAGGAAAGAAGGAGTCCTACTCCCAGTGGGAGTAGGACTCCCCTTGGCGCGCCCTCTTCCTAGGGCCGGCCTCCTCCTCCCTTGCTCCTTTATATACGGGGGCAGGGGGGCACCCCATGACACACAAGTTGATCTTCGTGATCGTTCCTTAGCCATGTGCGGTGCCCCCTCCACCATATTCCACCTCGGTCATATCGTTGCGGTGCTTAGGCGAAGCCCTGCGTCGATAGAACATCATCATCGTCACCACGCCGTCGTGCTGACGGAACTCATCCCCGACACTTTGCTGGATCGGAGTCCGAGGATCGTCATCGAGCTGGACGTGTGTTGAACTCGAAGGTGCCGTACGTTTGGTACTTGGATCGGTCGGATCGTGAAGACGTACGACTACATCAACCGCGTTGTCATAACGCTTCCGCTTACGGTCTACGAGGGTACGTGGACAACACTCTCCCCTCTCGTTGCTATGCCATCACCATGATCTTGCGTGTGCGTAGGAATTTGTTTTAAATTAC
The DNA here is from genome assembly GCF_002162155.2 of Triticum dicoccoides. Taxonomy (NCBI): domain Eukaryota; kingdom Viridiplantae; phylum Streptophyta; class Magnoliopsida; order Poales; family Poaceae; genus Triticum; species Triticum dicoccoides. The sequence goes on from NC_041383.1 coordinate 200,308,005, forward strand.
TACGTTCCCCAACAATACCCAGCTTTGCATGGGGGCTCCTTTTAGCAGAGCCGAACAACACAATTAACATGAATCGCATTCAGTTTGCAACCTTGTCGTAGATGTCAAGCCATGATATGCACTTATTTGACTTCAGATCTTTGCCAAGCTGGGTTGCCTGGCTCCTGTGTTTACCCCTACGTTCCTGATTGTTTGGCTAGGGAGTAAAGGGAGCACCTCTGCAATTGTTACGACTGGGTCATCCGGGACCGAAAGCTAGCATTCTTACATGATATAATAAGTCGGCCCCAAGAGAAGAGGGTATAGCCTTGAGCTCACCACCACGGTTCTTCGAAACCATTAGTTTCCGTTGATTATGTATATCCAGATTATGAATTTTTATTTTCGACCCGAAGAAAGGAGCCCTTGAAGGAACTATTTTCATCAGAAGATGTTTCTTACGTCAAAAAGTAATATAACATAACACTCCGCCTATATTTCATCTGTTCGCACCTGATGGCTGGATTGCCACGTTACCCGAACTATTGCTTTGTTTTCAACAACACATAGTATGGAACACTTCCTGATCACTGGTCGGGGAGGTTGAAGCCGATGGCCGGTTAAGATAACATTGTTTAAAAACTGCGTATTTAGACAGACCAATGTAAAGTACATAGATACATAGAATTGGCAAAACTACTCTTGGTCGACATTGTCTATCAACTATTCTAAAGCACAATCTTTCTGAGAGTAGCGAGCAGAGGACATCACATCATCATACACCAAGCTAAGAGGTACCTCTTGTCCGTCAGGGCCCACTGGCCCAACCCAGGCCATATGCTCCGGGTCTAGCTTGGTGAAACGGGTCTTTACCATCGCCCATGCCTTGCGCGCTCCTTCTCGGCATGATGAGATCTTCCATAATTCAAACCGCCGCCGAGCTCGTTTAAAGCGACCAGCTAATTCGACCATACTCTCTAGTGGCACATCTGACGGCCATAACGCCTTCACCATGCTCTTCATGGCCTTCCAGGCCCTCTTGTGAGTCTTCGTTAGTTCCTTAAAAAGGTTCCCACCATAAGAACTGACCTCTTCCTCGGGCCGCCCAGTCAGGAGACCTAAACAATAGGTGTCGCACATCATCATTACCACGTCGGTATTACATGCTAATGATATGGCAAGTTCAACACTTACCAAATGTGCCACCTCTTAGTTTCTGGTTTTCCTCCAAGGCTTGCGCCAACTGAGATTTCAAACTCTCAATTTCTTCGGCTTTCCGCTGATTTTCCGCCTTCAGCTCATTCTTCTCCTCATGACTTCGCGTCAGCACTCATTTGCCAGCCTCCGATTCCTTTCGCCACTGATTTACAGATTCTACAGCTATGGGGAAAACATGGTGTAAATACACAGAACACACCACATACTTTTCTAAGCATTGCAAACAGCCTTTCTACTTACCAGAAAATTTGCTGGTTTCCTTGGCTGCATCCAATTCGGCTTTCGTACTGAGCAACTATGTCCGGCTTAGCTCAAGGTCCTCAGATAGCTTGTTGTTTTGCTCTCTCGCTGCTTGTACAAATCATAGTAAGTATGATCCTTAACTCGGCCGTCTCGCCCAATTTAAGGCTTGGGGCTACTAGGTTAGAGGCTACGATCTACTTTTAAGCTGATTATATCATATACCTACACTTTGGCGGCAAAAAGGCTGGCGATCCCTTCAAGACCAGTTCGGGCTGCTCCAAGGTATGCATCCACCAAATTAAATGCATTGAATTCCTGGTTGGCAAAAGCAATGTGACGTAAAGTTTCCCTCCGGTGGCGGTGATTCATCACGCTCTCAACTTCAGAGTTGGTAACTGAAACATCGTCGGAATCCTCTGGAGGGGCGCCTGTAGCCACGTGTTGGCAGAGGCTCTGGCTTGTGTCGAAGACCCAGGACCGGAACCACGCACTGGCATGCTCGGGGAGTCTTTGAACTGACGCGACGGTATTTTTATTCTGGAAAGGCAATCAAACTTCAGAGAAAGGGTATCAGGAAGCGACACCTACCGCGATTCCAAACACGTTACCTCTGGGCCGAGGGAGTGGCGGTTTCTGCTTTGGCGGAAGCCTTTCTCTTGGATACCCCGCTAGGGGCCGAAGGGGGGCACGTTCCGTACTCCTCCTGTGCCTGTTTGGTGCGTAGTACAAAGACCCTTGGGAGTGGAAGTTAGCACATTCGGGATGGCGCGAGATGAGTGCCTTGTTCGAGAGCGGATCCTCTTTTCACTTACTTTGGAGGAGGGAAGAGCCCCAGGATGGTCGGCTGTCAAAGCAACTTTGTTATCAAGGCTCTCTTGGTAAAACACCCCGTCTTCAAAATCGATCAACGTTTCCGGGTGATCATGATACACCGGATCGTCGTCGCGGGCATAATCTTATAGTTGAGGAGAGGGGCAATGGACGGACTCGATCTGGCGCCTCCAACCCTGTCCCAGAAAGGATACAATCAGTCAGAGTTCGGACGTAATCTTCGAACTTAGTGTAATGGACTGCGGCTTACCCAATCTGCCGGATTCTAGCCGGAGCAACCCTCTCGGATACTCATTTGGGAGAAATCCGCCTCTTCTTCTTTGTAGAGGTCGGTTGTATTTTTGCTAGGGCCGCCTTATTGTCCTGACCTAGTCGCTTAGAGCGGGTTGCATCGCTGGTACCATTGTTGCACCATAAGGGGGTCCCCTTTGCTGAAGGGGTTGTACGCACCTAGTTATGGCGATGGCCATCACTTCCATCATGGCAGCTTGCTATGAGTTAGCAGCCTGACTTTGGCAGCTAACAAGCGCACCTCTTCGCTGTCCGATTTGGAGGGGCTTTAGGCCGACAGTTGAACCGCTTCACCGGTGGGACGCTTGAGTATCGGGGTAGCCGTCGCGAATTGGGTCAGCGAGGGGAACATCTTCGATATAAAACCACTCTAAGGTTCATTCCTCGAGATCTTTTCGTGTGGTTCTGATGGGATATCCTGTCCCGACTATGCACCATGCTTCGGCTTCGCCCACTTCGAATATGGACCCTCCTTGGGAGCGGGGGACGAGACAAAAGTACTTCCTCCACAAATCAAAGTGGGCCTCGCAACTCAAGAATATCTCATAGAGGGCCACAAAACCAGAAATGTGCAATATCGACCCTGGGGTGAGGTTGTGGAGCTGGATCCCGTAGAACTCTAATAGACCCCATAGAAAGGGGTGGAAAGGAAAGCCTAGACCTCTTAGAAGGAAAGGCATGAAGCATATCCTCTCTTCCTTGCTTGGAGAAGGGGAATTCTCGGCGAGGGCTTGGCTGTCGACAGAGATAAGTCCGGCGCGGATGGGAACCAGATCCGTCGGGGGAAGATAACCTTGCGTCCGCAAGCGGCTCAACTGGAGGTGTGAAACTGAACAACTTGACAAATCGCCTGGGAGTGGGCCATGAGGGCACGAGGATGAACCTGGAAGGTCGGCCATGGCGCCTAAGAATTTCCTCGGTGCTATTTTTTGTGAGAGGGGTGGGTCAACCGTCCCTAGCTCCTTTGGATCTATAAATAGGCATGTCGCCTAGAAGTTGGAGGGGCGGGTCCATGGAAAGACGACATTGGGACGCGCGCCTTCTGAAAAGGCGTGCGATGGCCAGGGCTGGCCCTTGCCGAGAGGTAATGCATTAAAACGCCGACGGTCCCACCTTGATCTCAAGATGTCTTTAGATTCTAGATTGATAAAACTATCCGGGCCCAAGCATGTGATCAATGCGGGTCGCGTTGGTCAGTGAATTCCCAACACCGGCCTGGATGCCGGAGAGTGTTCGGCGTGAGAGCAAGGCTTCGAATTGTATAAAGCGACGAAAGAACTCGCCCCGCAAGCTAAAGATATGGAGATACCGGAAGACAATCCCCAGCGTTGGAGGCTAGTTCGGGGGCTACTGATGGAGTCATGGACTTGGGGTCCTCAGGGCATCCGTCCATGATTTACGAGCGAAACTGGTGGGTCGTAGCGAAGCTTCGGCCGAAGATCTTTGAGGCCATGGTGTGCCCTCCAAGTCAAGGTCTGCGTGATATTTCCTTCATTGTAAACCGACTTCATGTAATCCTAACCCTCTCGGTGCCTATATAAACCAAGGGTTTTTAGTCTTTAGGGCTAGAGCTTCATTCATTACCTTTCCCATCTAGGGTTTAGCTAGCCTAACCTCGAGGTAGATCGACCCTGTAATCATACTCATCAATATAGTCAAGCAGGAGTAGGGTTTTACCTCTTCGAGAGGGTCCGAACCTGGGTAAAACCTTGTGTCCCTTGTCTCCTGTTCCTCATCGATCCCAGATCCACAGCTCGGGACCCCCTACCCCGAGATCCGCCGGTTTTGACACAGCAGCGGCGAAGTGGGATAATTCTTCCTGGATTTCCCCATGTGATGCCCTTTCTTGGTGTGGCGTCGACAAGTCAGATGATGGCGTGAATCATCGAATACTCATCGTGTTGTTATTAGCATTTTCGGTGACTGAGGAGGGGATGTTGTTTGGCATGTTTTTGTTCTTTAGTTCCGTCTCCGTCCGATGAAGCCTAATGCAAATATTACTCTATCCAAGGACTTGTGAGGTTTGTATGCCCCTCTTTTTTTTGGTCGGAGTTGTGATTATCTTCTAGCTCGCGTTGTTTTAGCTTCTTCAGGGTGACGACCTTTCCAGTTTGCAACCACGACGCTTGCTGGTCTAAATCGGCAACTTTTTAGGCCTTCTTTGGTTCGTAGGAATTTTGTTGGAACTGTAAAGGATAGAAACTTCATAGGAAAAATCCCTTTGAAGCCTTATGGTTTGTAGGAATGGATTCATATTCCTGTGTAGGATATGATTCAATCCTTCACATTTCAAAGGAAAAAAAACATTAGCCTAGACTTAATGAAAAAATTCCTATCTTATGCATCAAATGACATGTCTTTTTCTTTAGGAATTGAGATGCATGCCATCTCACATCCTATGATTTTCGTATTCCTATACTATTCCTATCCTATCAATCAAAGCAGGCTTTAACCATCACTTCTGCAAGCTCCCCGGTTTCAACAATGTTGCGATGGAGGCCCAAAGACCGCAATGAGCTTTGCTCACGGCACGTCTTCAACAGGCACATTAAGAAAACGGTGCTGATTTTTGTAAGGACTTGACTGTAATTTCTCATGCTCGTAAATGATATTTTTGTAAATGCTGATTTGATTTAATATGTGATCTTTGACCATTTTGGAAAAAACTCTTAGTTTTCTACACTTTTGAGTAAAGGGTACACGAATGTGCCGTTTAAGCCTTTCTGATGCGTGCAAGGATTATTTATACCCAGCAATATTTACCGGAGGTGCGTATAGATACAATCATACAAATAGTAGGACATAGAAAAAGATACTAGTAGAAGTATAGTATGGAGGGACACCGCACGGGGAGCCGTGCCCTGAACCGGAAGCCCGAAACGTGTCAGGCAGACGCCCCTACGCGGCCTCGACACGTCACACTTCCCCAAGTACTCCCATTACCAACCGCGGTCCCAACCGAGCCGAGCCGCGCCGAGCCGCGCGCCGCCCGATGCCGGCTCGGCTTGTCGGGATCCAACACGTGTACCCGCTGTCCGACACGTGGCCGGCCTCCATGCGCTCGTAGTCCCATCCAACTAGCCCCCCCCTGTTCCCATTTCCAAACAATTTCGGTTTAATGGAGGGAGCAGTCTAACAACGAAGGAGATTAGAGCGACACGCACGCAGGCCTCCTTCTCTTCTCCTCTCCTCTCCATTCCCATCCCCCCTCTCCCTCCCTCCCCTCTCGCTCGAGGATCCCACACGCCGCGCGCAGGGATCTGATTGCCGCCGATTCTGCTGGCTCTGCTTCCCCGGCGCTCGTCGATTGTTCGTTCCTCCCTGGGCGCTGTGATGTTCTTCCCTCTGGGTTTGGAGACCGAGAATTGCCCGGCGCGGGACGGATTCGCGGCAATGGCGAGGTCTTCCTGAGAATTTGGCCGTCCTTGGAGGTTGGGGGGAGGAGGGATTGGCGTCTGCTTCGCGGCGGGGAATTGCTTGCTCTCTCTCTCTCTGCCGGACGGACATGGCGTCGAGGGACTTCTTGGGCAGGTTCGGCGGCGAGAAGGGCTCGTCGTCGGACAAGGCGGGGGGCGGCGCCGGCGAGCCCGACGAGGTGGTCGAGCTCAGCCTGGGCCTGTCCCTGGGCGGCTGCTTCGGCGCCAACTCCGGCCGGGACGCCAAGAAGCCGCGGCTGGTGCGCTCCTCCTCCCTCGCCGCCATGTGCTCGCTCCCGGGCACCAGCGACGACCTCGCCGCCGCCACGCCCCCGCCGGCGCCGCTGATGCGCACCAGCTCGCTCCCCACCGAGACGGAGGAGGAGCGGTGGCGCCGCCGCGAGATGCAGAGCCTCAAGCGCCTCCAGGCCAAGCGCAAGCGCCTCGAGCGCCGCACCTCCATGAACTCCGGCAAGTCCGGCGGCAGCAGCAGCCGGGACGACGCCCAGGAGCCGCTCTACCCCAGCGCGTTCCAGCTCCGCCGCTCCGTCGTCGACCAGGGGAACACCTCCTCAAGCATGCCGGAGCAAGGTATACACATGCTTTCATCAGCTTCCCTACCACTCGAACTGTTTGCTACAATAAGCTTGCAATTCCCACTGTTCTATTGCGTTCCCTTGCTTGAATTATTCATTCAGCTGCCTGTTCTGGTTGCCAAGCTCTCGGCGATTCATGCAGGTCGGTGTCATGCCGAGCTTACCGTGGTTCTTTTGGTAGGAGATGCATGGGCAGAGGGGGGATCTAGCAAGTCGAGTGTTCTTTGCCATGGATCTTGCTTTGGTCTTGTGATTTACTGGGATCGATTCGTTAGAACGCTAGCTGAGCCGATGCTTTTCTTTTTCGCCAAATTCATTAGAAATGGGGAATTCTTTTCTGCACAACCTGATGATACTTCTACGTACGCATGGGATTTGTTGTGTTCTTTTCGGGGCGTTTGTTTTGGGTGATGTCATTTCTGGGATTATTTCGAGCCGTGCTGTTGCTCCTAGGGTCTCAAGAGATGCCTTCTACGGCATGTGTCTAAGCAGTTTCTAAGCTTTTAGTCACTACTAACAGTTACGTAGCGTCAGGGTATGATTATTCAGGCTAATCATTATCCGAGCAGCTACTACTAAATATAAGTATATGATTTGAATTGTCTACCTGAAAACTGGAAAGCACTGACGATTAGTAAACGGAAAAGAACACATTGGGATATGAATCTTTATTGACATGTTGGAATATGAAAATGTGACATCTTCTCCCCTGCATTGGTGCAGGTAGCGCTGATGGCGCTGAGGCGAAGAGCACATCGAGCATGGAGATATCTTCTGATAATAATAATAATAACAATGCCAGCAACCAGAACAAGTCCCTCCCGCCGCCGGCACCATCTCCGGCCGGGAAGCTGCCGAACGGCATCGTCAAGGAGCAACCGCCGTTGCGGACCCTCCGGTCGCTGACGATGCGCACGACTAGCACCGGCGACCTGCGGAAGAGCATGATGGAGGACATGCCGATGGTCTCGTCCAAGGTGGACGGCCCCAACGGCAAGAAGATCGACGGCTTCCTCTACAAGTACAGGAAAGGGGAGGAGGTGAGGATAGTGTGCGTCTGCCATGGCAACTTCCTCACGCCGGCGGAGTTCGTGAAGCACGCTGGCGGCGGCGACGTCACGAACCCGCTCAGGCACATCGTCGTCAACCCCGCGCCGTCGGTCTTCTTGTAATGTCGGAATGTACCTAGGGGGAGAGATGTTCTTTTCCTCTCTTTCCTTTTTTACTCTGAATTTTTAGCTATCATTACAGTGTATTATGTTTAGCGCCCTGCCTCTCCATTGAGTGGAGAGGAATGCAGGGCCTGCCTGAGGTGTTTACTGTAAGTTAAGGGAGTGAACTAATTTGAGAGAATTATCAGCTTCACAGTGTCCACAATGGATATGCTGCTTCAGTCGATACGCGTGGCCTTGCAGTAACTGTAAATGTGTAAGGTTTAGGAGAAGTCGATTTTGCCCTGTTCAGTTACCCCTTACTCTAAACGCGTATCAACTCCAACACCGTACAATCAGATTGTGTAATTGGTTGGTAAGTGGTAACGAAGAGTTTTCATGAATATGTTGTGGTTTGCAAGGAACAAAAATGCACAGTAGTAGAAATATGTTGTGGGCGTCGTCATCTTCGTCTCCAATATTTCTCTATTCGATGACTTCTTTTCAAGAACTTGGACCTAGATCCACCCCTGTTCCTCTCGTTCCCTCTTCATTTAGACCATGATGATGGCCATCATGAGGAGGCACCAATGAGAATTGTGGTGGCTCATATGTCGATTCCTTCCTACTTGAACCATTGCATGGCTTGGATCCGTTCGCCTATGCTCCCTTCCCCCCTTCCTCATGTCTTCACAAACAAACTCCTTGTAATCTACCGCGTTTTGGGGATCTTGACCAAATTGGTATAACTGGTAAACGGTAACGAAGAGTTTTCATGAATTTATGTTGTGCTTTGCAAGGAAAAAATGCACAGTCGTAGCAATCTGTCATTTGCTCTGTGCTCTCTCTTCTTATGCTCCTCCATCGCTCCCTTTCCTTTCTTGTCCTCGACCGAAGAGGGGCGGAGTGGGTTTCCCTTGAGGGACTAATGTGTTTGCCAGCATATACAAGAAGTAAGTCCCCGAGGAGTTAAGAGAAGTGTGCTGGAGTTATGGAGGAGATTGTTATTCGTGTGGGAGATGACCCCTAAAATGGAATCGAAGAGCAATTGTTTCGTTGAGTCGTAAGAGGAACAATTGACTGGTGCGAGAAGAATAAAGTCATCGTGAATACAGAGTTGTTTTCTAGTTTCATTTTTCTCTATTTAGTGAATTTAGTGAGAGGGCAAACCATACTATTCGCGCCGGGGTGGGGTGGGGGGTGGGGTGGGGTGTCAAATGTAGTTGAGATTTAGGTCTTCGATGTGTGCTCAATCATAAATCTATTTCTTCGAGTGAAGACAAGAGAAATCTCTTCATGATAAGTGATTTTTCTCCGAGTCCGAGACGAAGTTCTTCGGGACTTAGAGAAAAAATCACTAACAGTTGAATCAACTTGAATCGGATTTGAATCACAAGTCCCTCTAACCAGAAGTAGCACTTTGGCATAAGTGTGAACTGGTCGAACAAATCACTTGTCGCCATTGAGCGCCACTGATTTCATCTCTACTTGCATTACTTTTAGTATTTTTCCTCTCTTTGCATTTTCCTTTGCCTCGAGTTTCCCCTCGGTGTTCAGTTCTTCGCAACTGATATGCATTCATCTCTACGATGTTCATCATGTTTACTCTAGAGTTATATCTTGCAACTCCCGTATGCTTGTATGTTTGCTAGTTGCATTTTACTCTAGTAAAATATGTCTCTATCATCACTAATGATAGTTTTATCTCTGTAGTTCTACCTAGTTTTCTCACTAAGTTTGTTAATGCTGTAATTTAATCTCTGCATTGTTTCTACCTTAGAGTAATTATTCCGTTGTGCTTCTTCGAGAGAATTCATTTCTTTCGAAGAATTTTTAAAATCTTCTACTTATCCCCCCTCGAGTCAATTTCTAATCCTACAGTAAGCTTATAGTTGGATCAGATATCGACCAAAAGGGGTTTGAATCGGAGATTCAACAAATACATTGAAAAAGCAAGTTTTGAGAAGTAGAACAGTGTATGCAGAACAATTACTAAACATAATAGAGAGTAGGCAAAAAGTGGACGAGCAGATAATGTATAGAAACAACTAGAAAAACAAAGGTAAATCTAAGTAGTTGTGCATATGAGGGTAAAGATAACATAGGCATTAGAATGACTAAGTTCTCAGAAACGTCTCCACAACATCCATAGAGAAAATACCGCAGAAATTTGGCCCGAGCGCCCCCGCAGCCCATGCGTCATGGACCCGTGAGGAAATCGGCGTGGTGTGGAGCGCCTGGGAAGATTGGGCGATGGGGAGGGCGTCAGGTAGGCATCGACACGAGACTATAACACACCGAGAATCTAGCTACAATAATTACACACTAATGGTGCCATGTCATCGCAAAAAGTTTGCTAAACCTCACTTTGATCCAAACTAAGTTCAAATTCAAAATTTAAAATAAAGTCAAAATTAATATTTATTCAAACTGCAAAACTAAAATGTTCACAATATTCTATAAACCCCCTAATTATTGTCATGTTGAACCCAACAATTTTTGAACCACCAATTAATCCCTAAGGATTTATAAAGTGGTCCATTAGTAAATATTTTGGCCTTTTCAGAATAAAAAAAATATTAAACATTTTCAAATGGCCTGGAACTTTTTGTGCAACTCTAGTAGGTTACAAAGTAATTATGTACAAAGTTTGAGTTGAAACTTAAATCATTTTGATAGATAGAGAAAATACAAAACAGAGGGAAACTACAAAAACAGGAAATGAAAATGGAAAAGGTCCTAAAACTATTGGGCCACTAAGTCATAAGTGGCCACAATGCCTGGCCCATTTATCCCAGCCCACCACTACCTCTGTTGTCTTCTATCTATGTTCACAGGGGACTGGGTGGCTGCTACCTCTTGAGCACTGCGTTGGATTTCCCCGAAGAGGAGAGGATGATGCAGCAAAGTAGCGTAAGTATTTTCCTCAGTTTTTGAGAACCAAGGTATCAATCCAGTAGGAGACCACGCATAAGTCCTTCGTACCTACACAAAATGATAGCTACTCGCAACCAACGCGATTAGGGGTTGTCAATCCCTTCACAATCACTTACGAGAGTGAGATCTGATAGAGATGATAAATAATATTTTTGGTATTTTTGATAGATAGATGCAAAGTAAAAAAGTAAAAGGCAAAGTAAAAACAAAGCAAGTAAATAAAGCGATAGAGATTGATATGATGAGAATAGACCCGGGGGCCATAGGTTTCACTAGTGGCTTCTCTCAAGAGCATAGATATTCTACGGTGGGTGAACAAATTACTGTTGAACAATTGACAGAATTAAGCATAGTTATGAGTATATCTAGGCAATGATCATGTATATAGGCATCACGTCCAAGACAAGTAGATCAAAACGATTCTGCATCTACTACTATTACTCCACTCATCAACCACTATCCAGCATGCATCTAGAGTATTAAGTTAAAAACAAAGTAACGCCTTAAGCAAGATGACATGATGTAGAGGGATAAATTCATGCAATATGATAAAAACCCCATCTTGTTATCCTCGATGGCAACAATACAATACGTGCCTTGCAACCCTTTCTATCACTGGGTAAGGACACCGCAAGATTGAACCCAAAGCTAAAGACTTCTCCCATTGCAAGAACTACCAATCTAGTTGGCCAAACCAAAAAAGGATAATTCGAAGAGACTTGCAAAGATAACTCAATCATACATAAAAGAATTCAGAGAGAATCAAATATTTTCCATAGATAATATTGGATCATAAAGCCACAATTCATCGGTCTCAACAAACACACCGCAAAAAGAAGATTACATCGAATAGATCTCCACAAGAGAGGGGGAGAACATTGTATTAAGATCCGAAAAGAGAGAAGAAGCCATCTAGCTACTAGCTATGGACCCGAAGGTCTGAAGTAAACTACTCACACTTCATCGGAGGGGCTATGGTGTTGATGTAGAAGCCCTCCGTGGTGGATGCCCCCTCCGGCGGAGCTCCGGAACAGGCCCCAAGATGGGATCTCGTGGATACAGAAGGTTGCGGTGGTAGAATTAGGTTTTTGGCTCCTGTTCTGATCGTTTGGGGATACGTAGGTATATATAGGAGGAAGGAGTACGTCGGTGGAGTGTCAGGGGGCCCACGAGGTAGGGGGTGCGCCCAGGGGGGCGCCCTCCACCCTCGTGACCGCCTCTGGCACTTCTTGGAGTAGGGTCCAAGTCTCCTGGATCACGTTCGGTGAGAAAATCACGTTCCCGAAGGTTTTATTCCGTTTGGACTCCGTTTGATATTCCGTTTCTTCGAAACACTAAAATAGGCAAAAAACAACAATTCTGGGTTGGGCCTCCGGTTAATAGGTTAGTCCCAAATATAATATAAAAGTGGAAAATAAAGCCCAATATAGTCCAAAACAGTAGATAAAGTAGCATGGAGCAATCAAAAATTATAGATACGTTGGAGACGTATCAGACATCCCCAAGCTTAATTCCTGCTCGTCCTCGAGTAGGTAAATGATAAAAAAGAATTTTTGATGCTGAGTGATACTTTGACATAATTTCAATGTAAATCTTCTTAATTGTGATATGAATATTCAGATCCAAAAGATTCAAGACAAAAGTTCGTATTGACATAAAAATAATAATACTTCAAGCATACTAATCAAAGCAATCATGTCTTGTCAAAATAACATGGCCAAAGAAAGTTATCCCTACAAAATCATATAGTCTGGCTATGTTCCATCTTCCCCACACAAAATATTTAAATCATGCACAACCCCGATGACAAGCCAACAATTATTTCATACTTATGACATTCTCAAAACTTTTTCAATCTTCACGCAATACATGAGCGTGAGCCATGGATATAGCACTTATAGGTGGAATAGAAGGGTGGTTGTGGAGAAGACAAAAAGAGGGAAGATAGTCTCACATCAACTAGGCATATCAACGGGCTATGAAGATGCCCATCAATAGATATCGATGTGAGTGAGTAGGGATTGCCATGCAACGGATGCACTAGAGCTATAAGTATATGAAAGCTCTACAAAAGAAACTAAGTGGGTGTGCATCCAACTTGCTTGCTCACGAAGACCTAGGGCATTTTGAGGAAGCCCATCATTGGAATATACAAGCCAAGTTCTATAATGAAAAATTCCCACTAGTATATGAAAGTGACAAAATGAGAGACTCTCTATCATGAAGATCTTGGTGCTACTTTGAAGCACAAGTGTGGCCAAAGGATAGTAGCATTGTCCCTTCTCTCTTTTTCTCTCATTTTTTATTATTATTTGGGCCTTTCTCTTTTTTTTATGGCCTCTTTTTTATTTTATTTTATTTTTGTCCGGAGTCTCATCCCGACTTATGGGGGAATCATAGTCTCCATCATCCTTTCCTCACTTGGGACAATGCTCTAATAATGATGATCATCACACTTTTATTTTTCTTACAACTCAACAATTATAACTCGATAGTTAGAACAAAGTATGACTCCATATGAATGCCTCCGGCAGTGTACCGGGATATGCAATGAATCATGAGTGACATGTATGAAAGAATTATGAACGGTGGCTTTGCCACAAATACAATGTCAACTACATGATCATGCTAGCAATATGACAATGATGGAGCGTGTCATAATAAACGGAACGGTGGAAAGTTGCATGGCAATATATCTCGGAATGGCTATGGAAATGCCATAATAGGTAGGTATGGTGGCTGTTTTGAGGAAGGTATATGGTGGGTGTATGATACCGGCGAAAAGTGCACGGTATTAGAGAGGCTAGCAAAGGTGGAAGGATGGGAAAAAGTGCGTATAATCCATGGACTCAACATTAGTCATAAAGAACTCATATACTTGTTGCAAAAATCTAGAAGTTATCAAAGCAAAGTATTACGCGCATGCTCCTAGGGGGATAGATTGGTAGGAAAAGACCATCGCTCGTCCCCGACCGCCACTCATAAGGAAGACAATCAATAAATAAATCATGCTCCGAGTTCATCACATAACGGTTCACCATACGTGCATACTATGGGAATGACAAACTTCAACACAAGTATTCTTTGAATTCACAACTACTTAACTAGCATGACTCTAATATCACCATCTTCATATCTCAAAACAATTATCAAGCATCAAACTTATCTTAGTATTCAACGCACTCAAAAGAAAGTTTCACATATCTTGAACACCAAGTATATTAACATTAAGCGAATTACCATGCTATTAACGACTCTCAAAATAATCTAAGTGAAGCATGAGAGACCCATAGTTTCTTTAAAACAAATCCACCACCGTGCTCTAAAAGATATAAGTGAAGTACTAGAGAAAAAATTATCACGCTCAAAAGATATAAGTGAAGCACTATGAGCAAAACTATCAAGCTCAAAAGATATAAGTGAAGCACATAGAGTATTCTAACAAATTCCAATTCATATATGGCTCTCTCAAAAGGTGTGTACAGCAAGGATGATTGTGGTAAACTAACAAGCAAATACGCAAATAATACAAGACGCTCCAAGCAAAACACATATCATGTGGTGAATAAAAATATAGCTCCAAGTAAATTACCGATGGAAGTGGACGAAAGAGGGGATGCCTTCCGGGGCATCCCCAAGCTTTGAATTTTTGGTGTCCTTGGATTATCTTGGGGGTGCCATGGGCATCCCCAAGCTTAGGCTCTTGCCACTCCTTGTTCCATAATCCATCAAAAGAATTCACCCAAAACTTGAAAACTTCACAACACAAAACTCAACAGAAATCTCGTGAGCTCCGTTAGAGAAAGAAAACAAAAGACTACTTCAAGGTACTGTAATGAACTCATTATTTATTTATATTGGTGTTAAACCTACTGTATTCAAACTTCTCTATGGATTATAAACTATTTTACTAGCCATAGATTAATCAAAATAAGCAAACAACACACGTAAAACAGAATCTGTCAAAAACAGAACAGTCTGTAGCAATCTGTAACTAACGCAAACTTCTGGAACTCTAAAACTTCTACCAAAATAGGAAGTCCTGGACAATTTGTTTATTGAACAGAATAAAAAAGAATCAACGCAAAAGCACGTTCCTGTGATTTAAAAAAATTATATTTGTGCGCGCAAAGTTTCTGTTTTTCAGCAGAATCAAATCAACTATCATCGTAGGTTATCCTATATGTTCTACTTGGCACAAACACTAATTAAAACATAAAACCACATCCAAACAGAGGGTAGATGGATTATTTATTCCTAAACAGAAGCAAACACAAAAACACAAAAATAAAATTGGGTTGCCTCCCAACAAGCGCTATCATTTAACGCCCCTAGCTAGGCATAAAAACAAGGATAGATCTAGGTATTGCCATCTTTGGTAGGCAATCCATAAGTAGCTCTCATGATTGATTCATATGGTAATTTTATTTTATTTCTAGGGAAGTGTTCCATGCCCTTATTTAAGGGAAATTGGAATCGAATATTCCCTTCCTTCATATCAATAATTGGACCAATCGTTCTAAGAAAAGGTCTACCAAGAATAATAGGACATGAAGGATTGCAATCTATATCAAGAACGATAAAATCTACGGGCACATAATTCCTATTTGCAACAATAAGAACATCATTAATTCTTCCCATAGGCTTTTTAATAGTGGAATCCGCAAGATGCAAGTTTAGAGAGCAATCATCAAAATCACGGAAATCTAGCAAATCACATAAAGTTTCGGGAATAGTAGAGACACTAGCACCCAAATCACACAAAGCATGAAACTCATAATCTTTAATTTTAATTTTAGTAGTAGGTTCCCACTCATCATAGATTTTTCTAGGGATAGAAACTTTCAACTCAAGTTTTTCTTCATAAGATTGCATCAAGGCATCAACAATGTGTTCGGTAAAGGCCTTATTTTGACTATAAGCATGAGGAGAATCTAGCACGGATTGCAACAAGGAAATACAACCAATCAAAGAGCAATTTTCATAATTAAATTCCTTGAGATCCAAAATAGTGGGTTTAGCAATATCTAAGTTTTTATTTATTTCAATCCCACTTTCATCAAATTCATCATCAAGATCTAGAAACTCCGAATTCTTAGAACGCCTTCTAGGTAAAGGAAGATCATATTCAGATTCATCAAGATTCATATTGCAAAGCAAAGATTTAATGGGGGACACATCAATAACTTTTAGATCTTCATCTTGATTTTCATAGGAATTCGGTTTAGCGGCCATCTTATTGACTAAGGTAGCTTGCATATCCGATATTTCAGCGGTCATCTTTTCAAGACGAGCAATTTGGGCTCTTATACCATCAAATTCTTTAGACATATCATCGAGTTCTTTATTCATATAACTCATAAAACTTTTTTGTTCCTTAAGCTCGTTTCTAAAGAAATTATTATGCTCAAATTGTAAAACCATAAACTTTCTGACATTGCTTTCGATCTCCTCTAACCTTTTAAGGTGAAGATCACCAAATCTAGGTAGAGCCATCGCGATAAGCAAGCAAACTAACACACGAGCAAACAAAAAGGCAACGAGAAAAAGGCAAACGGGAAAGAGAGGAGGAGATTGGGAAAGAGAGGGCGAATAAAACGACAAGGGTGAAGTGGGGGAGAGGAAAACGAGAGGCAAATGGCAAATAATGTAATGCGAGAGATAGGGATTGTGATGGGTACTTGGTATGGTTGACTTGCTTGCGTGAGCCTCCCCGGCAACGGCGCCAGAAATTCTTCTTGCTACCTCTTGAGCACTGCGTTGGATTTCCCCGAAGAGGAGAGGATGATGCAGCAAAGTAGCGTAAGTATATTCCCTCAGTTTTTGAGAACCAAGGTATTAATCCAGTAGGAGACCACGCACAAGTCCCTCGTACCTACACAAAATGATAGCTACTCGCAACCAACGCGATTAGGGGTTGTCAATCCCTTCATGGTCACTTACGAGGGTGAGATCTGATAGAGATGATAAATAGTATTTTTGGTATTTTTGATAGATAGATGCAAAGTAAAAAGTAAAAGGCAAAGTAAAAACAAAGCAAGTAAATAAAGCGATAGAGATTGATATGATGAGAATAGACCCAGGGGCCATAGGTTTCACTAGTGGCTTCTCTCAAGAGCATAGATATTCTACGGTGGGTGAACAAATTACTATTGAGCAATTGACAGAATTGAGCATAGTTATGAGTATATCTAGGCAATGATTATGTATATAGGCATCACGTCCAAGACAAGTAGATCAAAACGATTCTGCATGTACTACTATTACTCCACTCATTGACCGCTATCCAGCATGCATCTAGAGTATTAAGTTAAAAATAGAGTAACGCCTTAAGCAAGATGACATGATGTAGAGGGATAAATTCATGCAATATGATAAAAACCCCATCTTGTTATCCTCGATGGCAACAATACAATACGTGCCTTGCAACCCTTTCTGTCATTGGGAAAGGACACCGCAAGATTGAACCCAAAGCTAAACACTTCTCCCATTGCAAGAACTACCAATCTAGTTGGCCAAACCAAAAAGGATAATTCGAAGAGACTTGCAAAGATAACTCAATCATACATAAAAGAATTCAGAGAAGAATCAAATATTTTCCATAGATAATACTTGATCATAAACCCATAATTCATCGGGCCCAACAAACATACCGCAAAAAGAAGATTACATTGAATAGATCTCCACAAGAGAGGGGGAGAACATTGTATTGAGATCCAAAAAGAGAGAAGAAGCCATCTAGCTGCTAGCTATGGACCCGAAGGTCTGAAGTAAACTACTCACACTTCATCGGAGGGGCTATGGTGTTGATGTAGAAGCCCTCCGTGGTGGATGCCCCCTCCGGCGGAGCTCCGGAACAGGCCCCAAGATGGGATCTCGTGGATACAGATAGTTGCGGCGGTAGAATTAGGTTTTTGGCTCCTGTTCTGATCGTTTGGGGATACGTAGGTATATATAGGAGGAAGGAGTATGTCGGTGGAGCGTCAGGGGGCCCACGAGGTAGGGGGCGCGCCCTCTACCCTCGTGACCGCCTCTGGCACTTCTTGGAGTAGGGTCCAAGTCTCCTGGATCACGTTCGGTGAGAAAATCACATTCCCGAAGGTTTTATTCCGTTTGGACTCCGTTTGATATTCCGTTTCTTCGAAACACTGAAATAGGCAAAAAACAACAATTCTGGGCTGGGCCTCCGATTAATAGGTTAGTCCCAAAAATAATATAAAAGTGGAAAATAAAGCCCAATATAGTCCAAAACAGTAGATAAAGTAGCATGGAGCAATCAAAAATTATAGATACGTTGGAGACGTATCAGTGGCCGCTAGGCGCACGTCCGTGGCCGCGGATGGCCACGCGGCAGCCATCCGACCCCTCCTCGTCAACTACAAGGCGCTCTCTCCCCTCCCCTATTGTGAACCTTAGATGCTCCTCTATCCCCCTCACGCGTTCTTCCTCTCTGGCCGCCACAACCGAGACTGCTTGGGCACACCGCCGTCGATCCCGTGGCCACTATCGCTCCCCCGCCCCGCCATGGTGTCCGGGACCCCTACCCCACTCATCCACGCCGACTCCGCCCTCCACCTCGAGCCGGGAAGCTCCTTGTCGTCGCCATCGAGATCAACCACCGCCACTGCCTCGCCACCGCGCTGCTCCTTCGGCCTGCCCCTAGTTTCCCCGACGCGCCTAAGAGATCAGCGGTGAGGCCCTTGTTCGATTCCCCTCTATTCCTGTCGGATCCATCGCCATTTGGCGCTGGTGCCTCCACTCGTATCCTTCCGCCCGCACCCGGAGCTCTGCTTCCCCCCGCGTGCTCGCCTCCCACTGCATCGCCCTACGCACCTTGGCCGCGCCCAGCGCATGTGCGCGCCTGGGCCACGCCTGCTGCGGGAGCCCCTGGCTGCCCCCTGCCCCGTGCTCGAGCGACCAAGCCGCGCCTTCGACTGCGTCTTCATGCGCGCTCGCCTGCGTGTGGCGTCGGCCGCTGCTTGCTACTGCATGCCGATTCGATGACCAGGACGAGGCTCCCATATAGTCGGGCGACCCGGGCAGAGCAGAGAAGCCCGTGAAGATCAGACCGCCCCGAGCATCGGTGACGTACTCCAGATTACCGAGCCTGATGTGATGCTCGGGGGCAAAGTTGTCGACCTGGTCAAGACGACCGGTCGAATTGGCATACAGAACAATGTTGCCGAACGCAAAAAGTTGGCCGGGGATGAAAATGTCTCCAGAGTTGATGTCATCTCCGATGATCAGGCGAGCCATCGATCCTTTGGTGATTCGACAACGGAACTCTCAATGAAAGCACCAATGTCGATGTCAAAACTAGCGGATCTCGGGTAGGGGGTCCCGAACTTTGGACCTTGGATCGATGGGGAACAGTAAACGAGGGACACGATGTTTACCCAGGTTTGGGCCCTCTCTAGGAGGTGAAATCCTATGTACTCTTGATTGTATTGATTGTGTATGAGGGGGTTACAGAGTAGATCTACCACGAGATCAGACGAACTAAACCCTAACTAGTAGGATGATGATTGTTCTCCTAGCCTCTACGGACTAAGCCCACTAGTTTATATAGACACCAGAGGTACTAGGGTTTACATAGAATGGAACACCGGATCTTCATCTTGACTTGGAGCGTACACCAAGGCATATGATGTCTTCGGTCCGGACACAATGCGGCCCGTGTTAGGGAACGTAGTAATTTCAAAAAAAATCCTACGCACACGCAAGATCATGGTGATGCATAGCAACGAGAGGGGAGAGTGTTGTCCACGTACCCTCGTAGACCGAAAGCGGAAGCGTTAGAACAACGCGGTTGATGTAGTCGTACGTCTTCACGGCCCGACCGATCAAGCACCGAAATTACGGCACCTCCGAGTTCTAGCACACGTTCAGCTCGATGACAATCCCCGGACTCCGATCCAGCAGGGTGTCGGGGAAGAGTTCCGTCAGCACGACGACGTGGTGACGATCTTGATGTTCTACCGTCGCAGGGCTTCGCCTAAGCACTGCTATAATAATATCGAGGACTTTGGTGGAGGGGGGCACCGCACACGGCTAAGAGATCAAGAGATCAATTGTTGTCTCTATGGGTTGCCCCCTCCCCCATATATAAAGGAGTGGAGGAGAGGGGGCCAGCCAAGGGGGTGGCACGCCCTAGGGGGGAGTCCAACCCCAACCGGGAGTAGGACTCCCCCCTTTCCTATTAGGAGTAGGAGAGGGAAGGAAGAGAGGGAAGGGAAGA
>NC_041383.1:200328283-200356258 GCF_002162155.2 Triticum dicoccoides
TTTGCTCCTTCTCCCTCCTTTCCACTAAGGACCAATAAGGCCCATATACCTACCGGGGGGTTCTGATAACCTCCCGGAGCTCCGGTATAGTCCCAATCTCACCCGGAACCTTTCTGGTGTCCAAATATAGTCGTCCAATATATCGATCTTTATCTCGACCATTTCGAGACTCCTCGTCATGTCCGTGATCACATTCGGGACTCCGAACAACCTTCGGTACATCAAAACTCATAAACTCATAATAAAACTGTCAACGAAACCTTAAGCGTGCGGACCCTACGGGTTCGAGAACTATGTATACATGACCTAGAACTGTTTCCGGTCAATAACCAATAGCGGAACCTGGATGTTCATATTGGCTCCTACATATTCTACGATGATCTTTATCGGTCAAACCGCATAACAACATACGTTGTTTCCTTTGTCATCGGTATGTTACTTGCCCGAGATTTGATCGTAGGTATCTCAATACCTAGTTCAATCTCATTACCGGCAAGTCTCTTTACTCGTTATGTAATGCATCATTCCGTAACTAACTCATTAGCTACATTGCTTGCAAGGCTTATAGTGATGTGCATCACCGATAGGGCCTAGAGATACCTCTCCGACAATCGGAGTGACAAATCCTAATCTCGAAATACATCAAGTCAACAAGTACCTTTGGAGACACCTGTAGAGCACCTTTATAATCACCCAATTACGTTGTGACGTTTGGTAGCACACAAAGTGTTCCTCCGGTAAACGGTAGTTACATAATCTCATAGTCATAGGAACATGTATAAGTCATGAAGAAAGCAATAGCAACATACTAAATGATCAAGTGCTAAGCTAACGGAATGGGTCAAGTCAATCACATCATTCTCCTAATGATGTGATCTCGTTAATCAAATGACAACTCATGTCTATGGTTAGGAAACTTAACCATCTTTGATTTACGAGCTAGTCAGGTAGAGGCATACTAGTGACACTATGTTTGTCTATGTATTCACACATGTATTATGTTTCCGGGTAATACAATTCTAGCATGAATAATAAACATTTATCATGATATGAGGAAATAAATAATAACTTTATTATTGCCTCTAGGGCATATTTCCTTTAGTCTCCCACTTGCACTAGAGTCAATAATCTAGATTACACAGTAATGATTCTAACACCCATGGAATCTTGGTGTTGATCATGTTTTGCTCGTGGAAGAGGCTTAGTCAACGGGTCTGCTACATTCAGATCCGTATGTATCTTGCAGATCTCTATGTCTCCCACCTGGACTTGATCCCGGATGGAATTGAAGCGTCTCTTGATGTGCTTGGTTCTCTTGTGAAATATGGATTCCTTTGCCAAGGCAATTGCACCAGTATTGTCAGAAAGATTTCCATTGGACCCAATGCACTAGGTACGACACCTAGATCGGATATGAACTCCTTCATCCAGACTCCTTCATTTGCTGCTTCAGAAGCAGCTATGTACTCCGCTTCACATGTAGATCCCGCTATGACGCTTTGTTTAGAACTGCACCAACTGACAGCTCCACCGTTTAATATAAACACATATCCGGTTTGCGATTTAGAATCGTCCGGATCAGTGTCAAAGCTTGCATCGACGTAACCATTTACGACTAGCTCTTTGTCACCTCCATGAATGAGCCTTTTCAGGTATTTCAGGATGTTCTTGACCGCTGTCTAGTGATCCACTCCTGGATTACTTTGGTACCTCCCTGCTAAACTAATAGCAAGGCACACATCAGGTCTGGTACACAGCATTGCATACATGATAGAGCCCATGGCTGAAGCATAGGGAACTCCTTTCATTTTCTTTTTATCTTCTGTAGTGGTCGGGCATTGAGTCTGACTCAACTTCACACCTTGTAATACAGGCAAGAATCCTTTCTTTGCCTGATCCATTTTGAACTTTTTCAAAACTTTATCAAGATATGTGCTTTGTGAAAGTCCAATCAAGCGTCTTGATCTATCTCTATAGATCTTGATGCCCAATATGTAAGCAGCTTCACCGAGGTCTTTTATCGAAAAACTTTTATTCAAGTATCCCTTTATGCTATCCAGAAATTCTATATCATTTCCAATTAACAATATGTCATCTACATATAATATCAGAAATGCTACAGAGCTCCCACTCACTTTCTTGTAAATACAGGCTTCTCCAAAAGTCTGTATAAAACCATATGCTTTGATCACACTATCAAAGCGTTTATTCCAACTCCGAGATGCTTGCACCAGTCCATAAATGGATCGCTGGAGCTTGCACACTTTGTTAGCACCTTTTGGATCGACAAAACCTTCCGGCTGCATCATATACAACTCTTCTTCCAGAAATCCATTCAGGAATGCAGTTTTGACATCCATTTGCCAAATTTCATAATCATAAAATGCGGCAATTGCTAACATGATTCGGACAGACTTAAGCATCGCTACGGGTGAGAAAGTCTCATCGTAGTCAACCCCTTGAACTTGTCGAAAACCTTTTGCAACAAGTCGAGCTTTGTAGACAGTTATATTACCATCAGCGTCAGTCTTCTTCTTGAAGATCCATTTATTCTCGATGGCTTGCCGATCATCGGGCAAGTCAACCAAAGTCCATACTTTGTTCTCATACATGGATCCCATCTCAGATTTCATGGCTTCAAGCCATTTCGCGGAATCTGGGCTCATCATCGCTTCCTCATAGTTCGTAGGTTCACCATGGTCAAGTAACATGACTTCCAGAATAGGATTACCGTACCACTCTGGTGCGGATCTTACTCCGGTAGACCTACGAGGTTCAGTAGTAACTTGTTCTGAAGTTTCATGATCATCATCATTAGCTTCCTCATTTATTGGTGCAGTCGTCACAGGAACCGGTTTCTGTGATTAACTATTTTCCAATAAAGGAGCAGGTATAGTTACCTCATCAAGTTCTACTTTCCTCCCGCTCACTTCTTTCGAGAGAAACTCCTTCTCTAGAAAGGATCCATTCTTTGCAACAAATGTCTTGCCTTCGGATCTGTGATAGAAGGTGTACCCAACAGTTTCCTTTGGGTATCCTATGAAGACACATTTCTCCTATTTGGGTTCGAGCTTATCAGGTTGAAGCTTTTTCACATAAGCATCGCAGCCACAAACTTTAAGAAACGACAACTTTGGTTTCTTGCCAAACCACAGTTCATAAGGCGTCGTCTCAACGGATTTTGATGGTGCCCTATTTAACGTGAATGCGGCCGTCTCTAAAGCATAACCCCAAAACGATAGCGGTAAATCAGTAAGAGACATCATAGATCGCACCATATCTAGTAAAGTACGATTATGACGTTCGGACACACCATTACATTGTGGTGTTCCGGGTGGCATGTGTTGTGAAACTATTCTGCATTGTTTCAAATGTAAACCAAACTCGTAACTCAAATATTCTCCTCCATGATCAGATCGTAGAAACTTTATTTTCTTGTTACGATGATTTTCAACTTCACTCTAAAATTCTTTGAACTTTTCAAATGTTTCAGACTTATGTTTTATTAAGTAGATATACCCATATCTGCTCAAATCATCTGTGAAGGTGAGAAAATAACGATATCCACCACGAGCCTCAACATTCATTGGACCACATACATCAGTATGTATGATTTCCAACAAATCTGTTGCTCTCTCCATAGTACCGGAGAACGGTATTTTAGTCATCTTGCCCATGAGGCATGGTTCACAAGTACCAAGTGATTCATAATCAAGTGATTCCAAAAGTCCATCAATATGGAGTTTCTTCATGCGCTTTACACCAATATGACCTAAACGGCAGTGCCACAAATAAGTTGCACTATCATTATCAACTCTGCATCTTTTGGCTTCAACATTATGAATATGTGTATCACTACTATCGAGATTCATCAAAAATAGACCACTCTTTAAAGGTGCATGACCATAAAAGATATTACTCATATAAATAGAACAACCATTATTCTCAGATTTAAATGAATAACCATCTCGCATCAAACATGATCCAGATATAATGTTCATGCTCAACCCTGGCACCAAATAACAATTATTTAGGTCTAAAACTAATCCCGAAGGTAGATGTAGAGGTAGCGTGCCGACGGCAATCACATCGACTTTGGAACCATTTCCCACGCGCATCGCCACCTCGTCCTTAGCTAGTGTCCGCTTAATCTGTAGTCCCTGTTTCGAGTTGCCAATATTAGCAACAGAACCAGTATCAAATACCCAGGTGCTACTGTGAGCTCTGGTAAGGTACACATCAATAACATGTATATCACATATACCTTTGTTCACCTTGCCATCCTTCTTATCCGCCAAATACTTGGGGCAGTTCCGCTTCCAGTGACCAGTCTGCTTGCAATAGAAGCACTCAGTCTCAGGCTTAGGTCCATACTTGGGTTTCTTCTCATGAGCAACAACTTGTTTGCTGTTCTTCTTGAAGTTCCCCTTCTTTTTCCCTTTTCCCTTTTTCTTGAAACGGGTGCTTTTATTGACCATCAACACTTGATGCTCCTTCTTGATTTCTACCTCCGCAGCTTTTAGCATTGCGAAGAGCTCGGGAATTGTATTTTCCATCCCTTGCATATTATAGTTCATCACGAAGCTCTTGTAGCTTGGTGGCAGTGATTGAAGAATTCTGTCAATGACGCTATCATCCGGAAGATTAACTCCCAGTTGAATCAAGTGATTGTTATACCCAGACATTCTAAGTATATGCTCACTGACAGAACTATTCTCCTCCATCTTGTAGCTATAGAACTTATTGGAGACTTCATATCTCTCAATCCGGGCATTTGCTTGAAATATTAACTTCAACTCCTGGAACATCTCATATGCTCCATGACGTTCAAAACATCGTTGAAGACCCGGTTCTAAGCCGTAAAGCATGGCACACTGAACTATCGAGTAGTCATTAGCTTTGCTCTGCCAGACGTTCACAACATCTGGTGTTGCTCCTGCAGCAGGTTTGGTACCCAACGGTGCTTCCAGGACGTAATTCTTCTGTGCAGCAATGAGGATAATCCTCATGTTATGGACCCAGTCCGTGTAATTGCTACCATCATCTTTCAACTTTGCTTTCTCAAGGAACGCATTAAAATTCAACGGAACAACAACACGAGCCATCTATCTACAACAAACATAGACAAGCAAAATACTATCAGGTACTAAGTTCATGATAAATGTAAGTTCAATTAATCATATTACTATAGAACTCCCACTTAGATAGACATCTCTCTAATCATCTAAGTGATCACGTGATCCAAATCAACTAAACCATAACCGATCATCACGTGAAATGGAGTAGTTTTCAATGGTGAATATCACTATGTTGATCATATCTACTATATGATTCACGCTCGACCTTTCGGTCTCAGTGTTTCGCGGCCATATCTGCATATGCTAGGCTCGTCAAGTTTAACCTGAGTATTCTGCCTGTGCAAAACTGGCTTGCACCCGTTGTAGATGGACGTAGAGCTTATCACACCCGATCATCACGTGGTCTCTGGGCACGACGAACTTTGGCAACGGTGCATACTCAGGGAGAACACTTTTATCTTGAAATTTAGTGAGAGATCATCTTATAATGCTACCGTCAATCAAAGCAAGATAAGATGCATAAAAGATAAACATCACATGCAATCAATATAAGTGATATGATATGGCCATCATCATCTTGTGCTTGTGATCTCCATCTCCGAAGCACCATCATGACCACCATCGTCACCGGCGCGACACCTTGATCTCCATCATAGCATCGTTGTCGTCTCACCAACGATTGCTTCTACGACTATCGCTACTGCTTAGTGATAAAGTAAAGCAATTATAGGGCGATTGCATTTCATACAATAAAGCGACAACCATATGGCTCCTGCTAGTTGCCGATAACTCGGTTACAAAACATGATCATCTCATACAATAAAATATAGCATCACGTCTTGACCGTATCACATCACAACATGCCCTGCAAAAACAAGTTAGATGTCCTCTACTTTGTTGTTGCAAATTTTACGTGGTTGCTACGGGCTGAGCAAGAACCGTTCTTACCTACGCATCAAACCACAACGATAGTTTGTCAAGTTAGTGCTGTTTTAACCTTCGCAAGGACCGGGCGTAGCGACACTCGGTTCAACTAAAGTTGGAGAAACAGACACCCGCTAGTCACCTGTGTGCAAAGCACGGCGGTAAAACCAGTCTCGCGTAAGCGTACGCGTAATGTCGGTCCGGGCCGCTTCATCCAACAATACCGCTGAACCAAAGTATGACATGCTGGTAAGCAGTATGACTTGTATCGCCCACAACTCACTTGTGTTCTACTCATGCATATAACATCAACGCATAAAACCTGGCTCTGATACCACTGTTAGGGAATGTAGCAATTTCAAAAAATTTCCTATGCACACGCAAGATCATGGTGATGCATAGCAACAAGAGGGGAGAGTGTTGTCCACGTACCCTCGTAGACCGAAAGCGGAAGCGTTAGAACAACACGGTTGATGTAGTCGTACGTCTTCACGGCCCGACCGATCAAGCACCGAAATTACGGCACCTCCGAGTTTTAGCACACGTTCAGCTCGATGACGATACCCGGAATCCGATCCAGCAGGATGTCGGGGAAGAGTTCCGTCAGCACGATGGTGTGGTGACGATCTTCATGTTCTACCGTCGCAGGGCTTCTCCTAAGCACTGCTACAATAATATCGAGGACTTTGGTGGATGGGGGCACCGCACACGGCTAAGAGATCAAGAGATCAATTGTTGTCTCTATGGGGTGCCCCCCTCTCCCGTATATAAAGTTGTGGAGGAGCGGGGGCCGGCCAAGGGGGTGGCGCGCCCTAGGGGGGAGTCCAACCCCAACCGGGAGTAGGACTCCCCCCTTTCCTATTAGGAGTAGGAGAGGGAAGGAAGAGAGGGGAGGGAAGAAGGAAAGGGGGGCCGCCCCCCCTCCCAATTCGGATTGGGCTTGGGGGGGGGGGGCGCCCCCTCCTTTGCTCCTTATCCCTCCTTTTCACTAAGGCCCAATAAGGCCCATATACCTACCGGGGGGTTCCGATAACCTCCCGGAGCTCCGGTATAGTCCCAATCTCACCCGGAACCTTTTCGGTGTCCAAATATAGTCATCCAATATATCGATCTTTATGTCTCGACCATTTTGAGACTCCTCATCATGTCCGTGATCACATCCCGGACTCCGATGGTACATAAAAACTCATAAACTCATAATAAAACTGTCAACCAAACTTTAAGCATGCGGACCCTACGGGTTCGAGAACTATGTAGACATGACCTAGAACTGTTTCCGGTCAATAATCAATAGCGGAACCTGGATGTTCATATTGGCTCCTACATATTCTACGAAGATCTTTATCGGTCAAACCGCATAACAACATACGTTGTTCCCTTTGTCATCGGTATGTTACTTGCCCGAGATTCGATCGTCGGTATCTCAATACCTAGTTCAATCTCGTTATCGGCAAGTCTCTTTACTCGTTATGTAATGCATCATTCCGTAACTAACTCATTAGCTACATTGCTTGCAAGGCTTATAGTGATGTGCATTACCGAGAGGGCCTAGAGATACCTCTCCGACAATCGAAGTGAAAAATCCTAATCTCGAAATACGTCAACTCAACAAGTACCTTTGGAGACACTTGTAGAGCACCTTTATAATCACCCAGTTACATTGTGACATTTGGTAGCACACAAAGTGTTCCTCCGGTAAATGGGAGTTACATAATCTCATAGTCATAGGAACATGTATAAGTCATGAAGAAAGCAATAGCAACATACTAAACGATCAAGTGCTAAGCTAACGGAATGGGTCAAGTCAATCACATCATTCTCCTAATGATGTGATCCCGTTAATCAAATGACAACTCATGTTAATGGTTAGGAAACTTAACCATCTTTGATTTACGAGCTAGTCAAGTAGAGGCATACTAGTGACACTATGTTTGTCTATGTATTCACACATGTATTATGTTTCCGGGTAATACAATTCTAGCATGAATAATAAACATTTATCATGATATGAGGAAATAAATAATAACTTTATTATTGCCTCTAGGGCATATTTCCTTCAGCGCGACAGCCCGGCCCATGAGAGATAGGCCGGCTACCCAAGGACCCCAAGTCCAGGACTCCCTTTGTAGTCCCTGAACTAGCCTTCAACGTTGGCTTCAACTGCTCCCATGACTGCAGACCCTGGCTTCCAAGCGAGTTCCCCTTTTCCCAAGTATTCAGAATGATTCCCTCCAGCCAAGCCTTAAAACAATGCTTGATCCGGCTCGGCCATTTACTAGGCCATATCCGGATTCTAAACCATAGATTTAGTTAGCCTTGAAGGCCAAATGTTCTAAAGTGAACAATGTTCTCATTTGACAATTTTCAGCGAAGGGTCAGTACCAATCGAGCCATTATGAGGACTCGATGCATGGCTCGAGGCACCCCCTCCGTTGACACGTTCTGCCTAGGTGGAGATCGTGTCCTGTTTTTTAAGGGATTCGATCAATGATCCCCCACGTCTTCCACTAGCTACCAGGAGGTGGCGAGGCCAATGGCGCATTCAAAGGACTCCTGCTATTCTGACTGCATATAAAAAGGAAACAGTCGTAGTTACCCCCATACGCCTCTATCTTCCTTCCTCCAGGGATTTCTTGATCCACAGAGTCCAAGCGCCCTATCTAAATCCCTTCTCCAAGGTTCTGTTCCCCATTCTTAGCGATGGCTGTTGCGTACTAGCGCTGCCGTGTTGACCTGCCCCCGCTGTTGTACCGTACCTCCGCGAGCCCCGCTGACCATTGCCGCCAGCCCCGCTGGACGCGCCCCACACCCAGGCCAAGCCCACAGCCCCCACTCCCACGCTGTCGCTACCTTGCTCCGCTCGCCACTCCCGCGACGCACCTGCACACCTCCTAGCACCCCGGCCACCCACTGGCTACCAGCGCCCTCCTGCGTGAGTTGCAGTGGGTGGTACTACCGCTTATGGCTTTCGCGGTACCACCATTGGCGCCACCCAATGCCACACCCAAGCAAAACTAGATGCTCCAAGAAAACTAGAACTGCCACAACTTCTGCAAATGAGCTGTGAATTGAGCAAACTCAAGCTTGCTGGATAGATGACGACGAGTAGCATCCAACAACTAATGGTTATAGTAAGAAGAGGCAGGGGAGGTATGCCTAACATATAGAGGAATGAAACCTCGAACAAAGAAGAACTAGCATAACCTCCAACATCAAAAATATCATAGAAGATGCATGTGAACTCCGTTCTCGATGAACTCGAGCTTGTCATTAAGATGACCATAAGCTCTAAATCTCACAAAGAGAAACACCAAACAAGAAGCAAGAAAGATGATGCAAGGATGCAATGGTTTGAGCTCTCTACGAACAATATGATCAAGCTACTCACTGAGAGCCCCCCTTGATAGTGTGACAACTGATCCTATAACCCGGTCTCTCAACTACCACCATGAGACCGGTAAAACAGAAAACCTATCAAGTCCATTGTCACCACAATGGATGGCAAGCTTCAAGCACTTGATCTCTTCGTGATGCTCCACTTGAACTTGAACACGACAATCTTGATGACGATCACCACTTGATGTCATCCTCTCCATGGGTTGTATGATATCTTCCTCTCGACGCAAGCCCATGGACACATACCTAACCCCACATAGAACTATGACATAGAGCATGGGTTAGTACACAAAACGAAATGGACAATGCTTACCATACCATGGGATCACTTGATCCCTCTCGGTACAACTTCTATGCATTGTGTGTTGATCAACTTGAATCACTCTCTGTACTTAGTCTTGATCAACCTTAAATCTTTCCAACTCTCTTCATTTGGAAGATGTCTTGAAGATAAACATGAATGATCACACAATTTTCTTCTTCAAGACATGCTTGCAATAAGCTCAACACTCACATGACCAATCTTTGGATAATTCCTTAATAGCACCTTGGACAACTCATAAACTCCTTAAAACCAACACATGATCTTCAAGAAATGCATATGGACAAATCCTTCAAATATAACACAATGCAACCATTGGTCCATAGAGAATGTCATCAATTACCAAAACCACACATGGGGGCACCGCTTGTCCTTTCAATAACTCGGCAAGCTCTACATCTTCAAGCTGGCTGAAAATCAGATGGGTATTTCAAGACCAATTTTTTTTTCAAGCTAGAGCATTGGAAGCCAAGTCAAATGGATTATTCTATATAATATTTTTCTGCAAGAAACCAATGTCAGCAAATTGATTTTTAATCTAGCCTATTAACCCAGACTTTTCAGAAGAAGTGCCTGGATTTTTTGCGTTGGCAAAGTTTAAACATATCTACTAAAGAAGATTTGCTATGAGATCATGGACACATATCAAGAAGGAAATGACAAGGACTTAAGGATGAACAAAGGCCGGCTCAGAAGAACCTTTGACCCGGCGCACAACCTGTCAAATTTGTTCTTGTTTTTATTTTGCAGGATAAGTTTACCATGGATAAATCCAAGATAAACTGGGGCTAATTTCAGGGATATACCCCACGATATAACCCGACCTAATGTATGACCCGACCAAAACTTGGCGATTTACTAGTGACCCGGCTGAGCTTGGCGCCTTACTGGTGACCCGCCTAAGTCTGGCGACTCACTGGTGACCCGGAGGACGGGTCAGACGAATGACAAGGCCCAGGGCTCAGAAGGCGACTCATGATAAGACCAGCTCAAGGTACGGTGTCCGATGGGCCGGCTTGAGAGGAAAGGCATAAGGAATATTTCCTAACAAGGGAAGCAAGACTAGGATTCCACTTGTAATAGAGTAGTCCTAATCCTACTAGGACTAGGCATGTAAGCCGCCCCTTCAACTTATATAAGGAGAGGCAGGGCACCCCAAGGGGGACAGGTTAAGACAGACAAGTCAATAGCTCTCGAGGGGGAGTGAAAGATCTTGGATGTCGCCTAGAGGGGGGAGTGTGAATAGGTGCTTTAAAATAATTATGGTTTAGGCTTGAACAAATGCGGAATAAAACTAGCATTTAATTTGTCAAGCACAAAATCTAAAACAACTAGGCTCACCTATGTGCACCAACAACTTATGCTAAGCAAGATAAACAACTAGGTAATAGCAAGGTATTTTTTTTGCGAGTAACAATATGGCTACCACAAAGTGAAGTGCATAAGTAAAGGGCTTGGGTAAGAGATAATCGAGGCACGTGGAGATGACGATGTATCCCGAAGTTCACACCCTTGCGGAGGCTAATCTCCGTTTGGAGCGGTGTGGAGGGACAATGCTCCCCAAGAAGCCACCAGGGCCACCGTAATCTCCTCACGCCCTCGCACACAAGATGACGTGATTCACTAAGGGACCCTTGAGGGCTGTAACCGAACCCGTACACTTTGGAAACCCTTAGGGGCGATCATCGAACCCGTACACTTTGGCAACCCTTGGGGCGGTCACTGGTACCCGTCAAATTGCTCGGGGTGATCTCCACAACCTAATTGGAGACCTCGATGCTTGCCCGAAGCTTTACACCACAATGATTGTGCTCCGAACACCACAAACCGTCCAGGGCGCCCAAGCACCCAAGAGGAACAAGCTCTAGGGTACCAAGCACCCAAGAGTAATAAGCTTCTCAACTTGTAACTTCCATGTATCACCGTGAAGAACTCAAACGGATGCACAAAATGCAATGGCAAGGGCACATGGAGTGCCCAAGTCCTTCTCTCCCAAATCCCACCAAAGAAACTAATGCTAGGGAGGAAAATGAGAGGAAGAAAAAGAAACAAAACACCAAGAACTCCAAGATCTAGATCCAAGGGGTTCCCCTCACATAGAGGAGAAAGTAATTGGTGGGAACGTGGATCTAGATCTCCTCCCCCCCAAAAAAACTAGCAAGAATCCATGGAGGGATTGAGAGATAACAAGCTCGAAGAAGGTCAACAATGGGGGAAGAACACGAGCTCAAGGGATAAGGTTCAATGGGGAAGAAGACCCCCTTTTATAGGTGGGAAAAAAATCCAACCGTTATCCCCATTCTCAGCCCGCAGAGGGCGGTACTACCACTCAAGGGAGCGGTACCGCTTGCGCGGACGGGCGGTATTGCCGCTTGGCCCAGCGGTACTACCGCTGGGACCGTGCTCAGTAGCTAACATGAGCACTGGGAGAGATACAGGAGAGAACCCTCGAGCAGCACTAGTAGCGGAGGTAGGCGCGGTACTACCGCTAACAAGCAGTACTACCGCTCCTACTGTAGCTGCTACTGCCGCTGAACCCGACACGAGAACTGCATGTTCCGAGTCGTGACGGTACTAGAGCGGCACAGGAGCGACACTACCGCTTGAGGCTCTCGGGGGTACTACCACTACTGCAGTGGTACTACCGCCTGTGGCCCTCGATGGTACTACCGCTCCAAGCCACGGTACTACCACTGGCTCCATCTAATGCCACTTCCAAGCAAAACAAATGCTCTAACAAAACCAAAACTACCACAACTTCTGCAAATGAGCTCCGAATTGAGCAAACTCAAGCTTGTTGCATAGATTACAACGAGTAGCATCCAACAGCTAGTGGTTATAGTAAGAAAAGGAGGGGAGGTATGCCTAACATATATAGGAGTGAAACCTCCAACAGAGAAGAACTGACATAACCTCCAACACCAAAAACGCCATAGAAGATGAATGTGAACTCTGTTTTCAATGAACTCGAGCTTGCCATGAAGATGACCACAAGCTCTAAAACTCACAAAGAGAAACACCAAACAAGAACCAAGAAAGATGATGCAAGGATGCAATGGTTTGAGCTCTCTATGAACGATATGATCAAGCTAGTAACTTGAGAGCCCCCCTTGATAGTACGGCAATCGATCCTATAACCCGGTCTCCCAACTACCACCATGATACCGGTAAAATAAAAAACCTATCAAGGGCAAACCTTTGCCTTGCGCATGATCCACTTGAGCTAGATGATGACTATCTTGTCCTCCTTAAGATGGACCACCTTTCTTGATTGCGTTTGGTCGATGAAGACTAGATGATTGCTCCCCTGTACTCCACTATGGGTGAACCACTCTTCGGCAAATCTTCACAAGTCCATTGTCACCACAATGGACGGCAAGCTTCAAGCACTTGATCTCTTCGTCATGCTCCACTTGAACTTGCACACCGCAATCTTGATGATGATCACCACTTGATGTCATCTTCTCCATGGGTTGTATGATATCTTCCTCTTGGCGCAAGCCCATGGAAACATACCTAACCCCACATAGAACTCTCATATAGACCATCGGTTAGTACACAAAGCTTAATGGACAATACTTACCATATCGTGGGATCACATGATCCCACTAGGTACATATTCTACGCTTTGTGTGTTGATCAACTTGAATCACTCTATGTTCTTAGTCTTGATCAACTTTGAATCTTTCCAACTCTCTTTATTTGGATGATGTCTTGAAGGTAAACATGAATGATCACACAATCTTCTTCTTCAAGACATGCTTGCAAATAACTCAACTCTGACATGACCAATCTTTGGATAATTCCTTGAAAGACACCTTGGCCAACACATAAACTCCTCGAAACCAACAAATGGACTTCAAGAAAAGCCTATGGACAAAACCTACGAATATAACTCAAGGCAACTGTCGGTGTCAAAACCGGCGGATCTCGGGTAGGGGGTCCCGAACTGTGCGTCTAGGCGGATGGTAACAGGAGACAAGGGACATGATGTTTTACCCAGGTTCGGGCCCTCTTGATGGAGGTAAAACCCTACGTCCTGCTTGATTAATATTGATGATATGGGTAGTACAAGAGTAGATCTACCACGAGATCAAGGAGGCTAAACCCTAGAAGCTAGCCTATGGTATGATTGTTGTAATGGAGGTTATGTCCTACGGACTAAAGCCCCCTTCGGTTTATATAGACACCGAAGAGGGCTAGGGTTACACAGAGTCGGTTACAATGGTAGGAGATCTACATATCCGTATTTCCAAGCTTGCCTTCCACGCCAAGGAAAGTCCCATCCGGACACGGGACGGAGTCTTCAATCTTGTATCTTCGTAGTCTTGGAGTCCGGCGGACGATGATAGTCCGGCTGTCCGGACACCCCCTAGTCCTGGACTCCCTCAGTAGCCCCTGAACCTGGCTTCAATGACGATGAGTCCGGCGCGCATAATGTTCGGCATTGCAGGGCGGGTTCCTCCCTTGAATAATCCAGAGAAGATAGTGAACACCCGGATAGTGTCCGGCTCTGCAAAATAAATTCCACATTCCACCGTAGAGAGAATAAAATGTACACAAGTTCAATCTGCTGACGTATTTTGCGGCGTGACGTCACACCACTACCAAGCCTTTACTTGAATCGTTTTTTATTATACCACCTCAACGCGTTTAGCGAAGCGGTTTCCTTGGCACGTCTTGTCGAAGCAGAGATCGTGTTCCCCTTATCTCGGGATCCTCATCAATACGGGCGTGGGTAACCCAACCGCGCCCGTCGCCACGCCTCCTCTATCGAAGGCGAATCCCGAACGGTCACGGAGACAGCTCTTGGTATTCCCCCTCTTTATAATAGGACCAAGGCTTGTTTCTTATCTTCAATCTTCCATCGAATTCTCTCCTTGCTCCAAGTTCCAAACACTCAGAGCCCCAGATTCGAGCGCTTCGGACCTTCAACAATGTCCGGCTCCGACCTTCAGGGCCGGTGGATGCCCTCCTCCGTCACGGAGGAGGACGTGCTAAAGCTGCGTGAGGCCAAGTACCTGTCCTACGAGATTTCGCACAGGCTGCCTGCCGAAGGGTAGGCCATCCCCACCCCTGAGCCCGGCGAGTATGTCGTCTTTGTATCCCACCTCCGTCGGGGTTTAGGCTTCCCGACGGATCCTTTTGTGAGAGGGCTCATGTTCTACTACGGGTTGGAATTCCACAACTTGGCTCCGGAGTCCATCCTCCATATCTCCGCATTCATCGTTGTCTGCGAAGCCTTTCTCCGCGTCACCCCCCACTTCGGCCTGTGGCTAAAAACCTTCAATGTGGAGCCAAAGATGATCGGGGGGCGTCAAGCAGAGTGCGGCGGGGCGGCCATAAGCAGGAGGGCCGATGCCCCGTAGCCTGAGGGCTCCTTCCAAGAGGAGCTTGGCTTATGGCAGCGGGAGTGGTTCTATATCACCACTCCGAGGGGCAGCAGGCAGAAGCCGCCGCCTCCGTTCCGCTCGGGACCTCCACGACGGTTGATGTCGTGGGTCAACCAAGGGCTCAATTGGGGGCCGTCAAAAGACGTGCCCCTATTGCAGGGCCGGATTCGAGACCTCCAAGCAAGGGAGATCGATCTGGTCGTGGTGATGCAGGTGATGCTAATTAGGTGTCTCCTGCCCTGCAAACACCGTCCTCTCCGGCTATGGGACTTCAACCCGGAGGGACCACGGGTTCTCCAACACTTCGTGGGTACGACATCCGTGGAGATGTACAAATTGTTCTTCGGACCACAAGTAGTGTGTCCGGAATTAACCGAGGATGCCGGCCTAAGATGCAATCGCCCGGATACCCAAGTAAGTAGCTCCGTGTTCGGACGTACCATTTGCTTGCTTTTCATCATTCGCTTTTTAATCCGATATCCTCCAACAGGAGTGGATTGCGCAAGCAAAGCTGATAAGGTGTCCGGCCCCACTCCCAGAGACCGCACCGGAGCCCGTGCTGGTCAGAATGTTGGAGGTTGCGCCTTCAGAAGAAGGCGAGGGGGAGAACAAAGGAGCTACAACCCCGCCAAAGGGGGCGCTTGAAGACAGGGGGATCGAGAATCCCTCCCTCCAGGGGGAGAAGATGACTGCCTCCGAAGACCCGGAGGCCAAAGCCCCTAAGCGGGGTAAGAAATCTTTGCCGAAGGGTCCTGCACCCGGGGAGGCCCCGGCCGCACAGTCTTCTTTAAAGAATCAGCCCTCTAGCGAGCCGTGAGTAGAAAAAGGGGAATTCATTAATGAAAAACATCCCTATTTGTGCTTCTGAGGATAACTGAAATTTTTACCTTGTAGTTCGGATCTGCAACCTTCTCAGATGAGCTTGTCTTCGGGGGATCTTCGTCCGGAGATGATGGAGAGCGAAACGACTCCGTCTACTGCGCCGTCAGATAGGGCGAACGAGCCTAAGGTGTCGTCCCGAAGGGCATCCCCGAGTCCGGCCGAGCCGAAGAGTTCGGCGCCGACTAGTATTCGGCCGGGGGAGCTGAAGGATCTGCTTGAGAGGGCGTCCGTCTCAGAAGATCACCATGCATTGATGAGCATGGTGATCGGAAGGATTTCGTCCGCCGAAAGCGGATTGCACAATGCCGTCAGGAGTTTGCTGGCGGGGTTTGAGGTACGTAAAAACGACGCGCCTTTTTGACAGTTTTGCACATGAAAGTGCGCCCTGTATAGATAGTAGCCCCTGAGACTTGGTAGGTTGTCGGAAGCGACAGCATGCCGAGGATCAAAATCGCAGGTATTGAGTGTCGCCTTTCCTATGTAGGTGGCGGATAGTTCGGGGGCTAGCCGGACTGATGGAGTTGCCGAATTAATGCGGCAACTCGATGTAGCGGATGCGGACATCGCGCTAGTCAACAAGCGACTTGACGAGTTGCAAGGTAAATTAATTCTCCGCAGTCACCTATTAAGGGAGCTAAAGCTCACCTCTTACAATATTTATGCATGACGCAGATGGTGCTGCTGCTGTGGAGAGCCTTCGGGTAGAACTTGCTCAAGCCAACGAGCAGGCCAGAAGAAGCAATGCAGCTGCCTCGAGGGCGCCCGAGGAGTTAGAAGCCGAAAGGGCTGCACACTGCCGAAGCAGGGAAGAGGTGGCCGAATTGGCCGTTAAATTGAAGGATGTTGCCGACCGCAATGAGGCTCTTGAAAAGGAGCGCCTATCAGAGCGAGAAGACCTGGTGAAGGCCACCGCCGAAGCTAAGGATGCCCGTTCTGCAATGCGGGCTATGAAGGAGGAGCTACGCCAGGCCGGAGACATTGTGGCTGGCAAGCCTTTTCTGCTGCGTCGCAGGTTTACAGATTCAAAGTATGCTCAGCTTGGCAAGCTGTGGGGTCCGGAGGATCCATATATGGACTTAGCGGCAAGTGCGGCGGATGCCGTTGTGCACTTCCGGAGTCAAAAGGATCACCAGACGGAAGAGCTATTTTGGTCTCAATTCCATAGTCCGGATCGTTCACTTCTGCTGACCGATCGGTTGGCCCAATGGGCGTAGCTGAACAGGCTGTCCGGACTTGCGATGACGGATACCGTGGCTCATGTCTGGCCAGAGAGGCCCAAGGCGACGAGCTATTTTGGCTTATTGCAGCAATTTCTTGGGGCGGTGCCGCATATCAAGGAGATGAAGTAGTCGGCCTGCATAGAGGGTGCGCGGATGGCCCTTGCCCGTGTGAAGACACATTGGACAGAGATGGATGCCACCGCTGTAGCAACCCAGGGTTCGGACGAAAGCCGGTTACCCGCCGAGCACTATTTTGGTGAAGTTATGTGTGGTGCTCGTGTAATAGAGTCGCAGTGCTCGAAAAATGTCACGTTCAAATGAACGTTCGTAAAACAATGGTTATGATATAACCGCTTTTTATACTTGTGCGTTCCAAGTATTGAAATATCTCCTAT
The DNA here is from genome assembly GCF_002162155.2 of Triticum dicoccoides. NCBI lineage: Eukaryota > Viridiplantae > Streptophyta > Magnoliopsida > Poales > Poaceae > Triticum > Triticum dicoccoides. Next base: position 200,345,894 of record NC_041383.1, read on the forward strand.
GCGGTCGTTGATGTATACATGTGTATAACCTGAAAGATGGCAGTCTTCGGCTTCAACCCCCACGCACGAGGTGCGGGGGTGTTCGCAAAAATAGCGCATTTTCACACTTAATCCGACGTCTCGGTCCTGTTGAGGAGGTGGTAGCGTAGCAAACGAGGCAATCTGGACTATAATGCTTTATCACTTTCACTTAGCCATTGGAGTTCGAAGGTGGGGCTACGATATAGCCCCTGGGGGCACCGCGCTCTCCGAATTCGGGGCGTGTATGTGCCTGACCGGGAAACGGCCCTTCATCAAAGCGGAGGAATTCTAAACATTCCGGTGGTCGATCGAGTGGTTGACCAGTCTCTCGCTGTATCATGACAGTCAGTTTTCTGCTTTCTCTACTGAGGTGCTCGCCCAGCCGAACTGGGGCACAATTGCAGTAGTTCTCCTGGTGCTGCGTTAGCCGATGATACGGAACGTAAGGCAGCAAAACACAGGAGCCGGGCAAACCCAACATTTGACCAAAGACATGATTCGGAGCTGATGCATATAAGGCCTAACTCGAGACGCCGAACACTCCCTAAGGTGTTCGGTCTTTATAGTAATGGGCAAAACAATGCCCTAAGCCCCTAGTGTCCAGGTACGGGCAGGGTCCTCTGACGCGGCCGATGCCAAAACGTCAGGCTCCACTCTGGTTATAATGAGAAACCAGGGGATTATAGCAACAAGAGACAGTAAAAAAGGTTTACGCAGGGTCTTAATCTGAAAAGAATCCTTGCCACGGGTCCCTACTGCATGTCTGCGCCTGTGTCTCCATTGTGCCATTATCCTGGACGGGTGTGCACGTTGTTCATCTGTAAAAAGAGAGGAACTTAGTTTGAAAAGAAATCGTGTGAAAAAAGATATATGAAAAATATTGATAAGTAAAGCGGAGTCTATGTTTAGCTCGTTGTTGCTTATACGCTCAGCCCCTTGTGAAGGGGCGTGCGGCTAGGGAGCCCCTAGCTTATTTGTGCCGGACTCGTCTAGCCGTGTCCGGGGTCTTTACATGACCCTTGCAATGATATGATGCCACATGGACCGGGCATTTTAAGTGTAAGAGACGCGTAATGTGGTATGGCGTTGAAGCAGACAAAAGCTTCACGTCCCAATAGTGCTTGATAGCCACCTTCGAATGGGACGACATGAAAAGCCAGTTTTTCGCGTCGGAAGTTGTTCGGTGATCCGAACACAACTTCTAGTGATAAGGAGCCCGTGCACTTGGCGTAAGGGCCCGGCGTTACTCCTTTAAAGGAGGTGCGGCTATGTCGAATTTTAGTAAGGTCTATCCCCAACCTGTGGATTGTGTTTGGATATAGCAGGCTTAGATCGCTGCCTCCGTCCATCAGGACTTGTGTAAAATGTAGTCCGTCGATTATAGGATCCAATATCAGTGCAGTCCATCCTGCAGTCTGAATACTTCTGGAGTAGTCCAGGTGGTCGAAAGTGATTGGTTTTGACATCCAATCTCGAGGTTCCGCTGGGGTGGACCTTGCGAGATCCGTCTTGGCGGGTACCGCATTGTTTTTCCGCATTATCACATTAAGTGAGTTTACTGCTTTGACTTCTTGTGGGAAAGTCTTTTGTTTTCCGGTGCTCTGCTTGTGGGGTTTATCGTCATCCTCGCTTGATGCGTCGAGCCCCTTGTGTTCGGCATTTAGTCGGCCGGACTGTTTGAAAACCCAACAATCTCGGTGGGTGTGGTTTGCAGACCTTCCGGGGGTACTGTGGATTTGACATATCCGACCCAAAATTTTGTGTAAGTTGGATAGCTCATCACTGTTATCCTTAAGAGGTAGTGTTTTGTTGTTTGGCCGCGAGCTTTTGAATCCGGTGTTGACCGCCGTGTTCTTTGGGCTTTTTTCTTTATTCCGGCGCTGATCCTTTTTGCGCCGTGATTTTCCGTTTCCATCTCTACTCTCGGATGTACTCGGGTCGCTGGTGCTGCATCTTGCTAGCCAGCTGTCCTCCCCCGCGCAAAAGCGGGTCATGAGGCTTGTTAGCGCGGACATCGTCCTTGGCTTCTCTTGGCCGAGGTGTCTGGCAAGCCATTCGTCTCGGACATTGTGTTTAAAAGCTGCTAAGGCTTCGGTGTCCGGACAGTCGACTATTTGGTTCTTTTTAGTAAGGAACCTATTCCAGAATTTGTGCGCTGACTCTCCGGGCTGTTGAGTTATATGACTGAGATTGTCTGCATCCGGAGGGCGGACATAAGTCCCTTGAAAATTTGCTCTAAACGCGTCCTCAAGCTCTTCCCAACTTCCAACAGTGTTTTCTGGGAGGCTTTTGAGCCAATGACGGGCTGGCCCTTTGAGCTTGAGGGGTAAATATTTGATGGCGTGGAGATCATCTCCTCTAGCCATGTGTATGTGTAGTATATAATCCTCTATCCAGACTCCAGGATCTGTTGTTCCGTCGTAAGCCTCTATGTTTACGGGTTTAAACCCTGCTGGGAATTCGTGATCCAGCACCTCATTGGTGAAACATAGTGGGTGTGCGGCGCCCCTGTATTTGGGTGTGCCGTAGTCTTCGAACACTTGACGTGTTATGCTGCTTCCTGGGGCCCTCTTTTTTGGCCCGTAAATGGACCTGGCTGGGCCATTTATTTTCCCAGGGTCATGAGTCGGCTTATGTGCGGCGCCGCTTGTAGATTTTGGCCTGGCATCTGGCCGTCTATCCGGCCAGGCGGCCTCTTTGTTTTTTGACTATGAGGGCTCTATGGCTTCCTCGTCAAATTCTGGCAGCATCTTGCGCTTCGGATAGCTCTTTGATTGGTGGTCATTGCCATATTTGTCTGCGGTCTTGAGTACTTTGCTCCACCTCATTCTGAGTATGTCTTCCGCTGTTTTGAGCTTCCGTTTTTCCTTCTTCAAGCTTCTTGCGGTGGCGACAAGTGTTCCGTGAAGGTTTTTATGCTTCGGTGGTATGTCCGGCGTGAGGTCGTCCAGACTGTTGGTTTCGCCGGGATTGGATTGATTATCTGGTTCGCCCTGTTCGGACGGCTGCTTGGTTGCATGTTCGTCGTCCACTGGTTTGCCCTGCTCTAACGCTGGATCATTAGGAGTGCTGTCTTTGTCGAGGCGGGGCTTAGGGCGGCGTTTGCGTCGCCGCTTTGGTTGTTTATCAGCGGAATTATCCTTAGCCGCACCCCGTTGTTCCTCGTCATCGCTTCCTTTTGGGGTATCCACCATATATACATCATGTGTTGGGGTGGTCTTCCAGTGCCCTGCAGGCGCTGGTTCTTGTTCGTCTCCGGCATCGTCGTCCATACCGTCGATGTCTTCGGAGTCAAAGCCTAGCATGTCTGTTAGGTCGTCGACAGTGGCTACAAAGTGGGTGGTGGGAGGGCTTCGAATTTCTTCGTCGTCCGCATCCCAACCGTCCTGGCCATAGTCCGGCCAGGGTTCTCCGGATAGTGAGAGAGGTTTTAGCAAATTCAGGATGTCGCCAAAGGGTGAGTGTTGGAAGATGTCCGCGGCGGTGAACTCCATGATCGGCGCCCAATCGGATTCGATTGGCAGGGGCGCAGGGGGTTCGGAGTCCGGCATGGAGTCCGGCACCTCAGAGTCACGAGCTTTACAAGGGACAAGGTTAGTATTCGGCTCCATCGCCGTGGAAGGTGCAGCCCCCGAGGCGGTGTCGAGCCACCGGTCCTCGATCTGGGCGATCGGCTCCGGACTAAGGCCCGGAGCGGATTTGTGTGCGGCCACCAAGGCACTGTTCGGCGGCAGAGCTAAATCATGCCCATCGCGACAGCGCGGCACGCTCGGCTGAGGCTCGAGTCCGTCGAAGATCAAGTCCCCGGGGATGTCGGCCGTGAAGTTTAGACTTCCGAACCTGACCTGATGGCCAGGGGCGTAGCTTTCGATCTGCTCAAGACGGCCAAGTGAGTTGGCCCGTAGTGTGAAGCCGCCGAATACGAAGATCTGTCCGGGGAGAAAAGTCTCACCCTGGACGGCGTTGTTGGTTGAAGAAGCCATCGAGCCTATCGGTGACGACACAGAGGAACTCTCAATGAAAGCACCAATGTCGGTGTCAAAACCGGTGGATCTCGGGTAGGGGGTCCCGAACTGTGCGTCTAGGCGGATGGTAACAGGAGACAAGGGACACGATGTTTTACCCAGGTTCGAGCCCTCTTGATGGAGGTAAAACCCTACGTCCTGCTTGATTAATATTGATGATATGGGTAGTACAAGAGTAGATCTACCACGAGATCAAGGAGGCTAAACCCTAGAAGCTAGCCTATGGTATGATTGTTGTAATGGAGGTTATGTCCTACGAACTAAAGCCCCCTCCAGTTTATATAGACACCGGAGAGGGCTAGGGTTACACAGAGTCGGTTACAATGGTAGGAGATCTACATATCCGTATTGCCAAGCTTGCCTTCCACGCCAAGGAAAGTCCCATCCGAACACGGGACGGAGTCTTCAATCTTGTATCTTCGTAGTCTTGGAGTCCGGCGGACGATGATAGTCCGGCTGTCCGGACACCCCCTAGTCGAGGACTCCCTCAGCAACCATTAGTCCATAGAGATTGCCATCAATTAGCAAAACCAAACATGGGGGCACCGCATGTCCTTTCAGAGAGGTAGCCAAAGAGCACCCTTGTAATGGCGATCATGATCATCATCAATATCAATGAAGCAGGATGTAGGCTTTTACCTCCACTATAAGGGGCCGAACCTGGGTAAAATCTCGCGTCTCTAGATTCCAACCAACCCCGTTCAAACTACCATTTAGATGCGTTGGCCTCACGACTAAGTCCTCACACTAGGACATCTGCCATGACGAAACCATGACATGTCCGGAATACAACCGCACTAACCGGCGCGGTCAACCCCCATCACTGCGGCATCACCGATGACACGACGCACAACCCGAGGGCAGCGTTGAGTCGAGGGTGGAGCGGCACTGACCCATCTATATGGAGAGGAGGGGGTAGATGGAGCACTAGGACGGCGGGGAACGATGCGGTAGGATAGGTTAAGTGTGTGAGTAGCTACACTGTTATAAAGTCACATGGGCTACATCACTAACCGGTCATCTTAGATGGCTGATTAGTGATAATGTCCCAACACTGACTAGTTGCCTGATAAGACTAGAGAGAGAGAGGGGGGGAGGGAGAGAGAGAGAGAGGGAGAGGCGATCTGATGGTAAGATGAAAACATATCGTTTAGAAAAAGATACATCAGTCGTAGGTTAAGGGAAGGGACAACAGTATCCTATGAAATGCAACATTTCATGGTCGAACAAAAGGAAAACTCACAGTTTGTTGACTAAAATCAATCATACCAAACTTTTACCATGATAAAAAAAACTCTTCACAAGAAAAAAAAGTGTTTCTTTGCTGCTTCCATTCACTTTTCTTGCTAATATATTAACGAAAAGTAAGCAATGAAAATGCAAAATAAATTTCCCCCTCGATATGGACAAGGGGGGGGGGTGTATAATTTCCCCCCGTCTTATGCCAAAATCTAAACCGTTGGGTCTCTTCTTTTTCATTGGATTTTTAAGATAGTGGACCGTACATGCCGAGGGGTGTTGTTGAGACTCAAATTGTTGGTTGATATCCCTTTTTTCTACTCCCTCTGTCCCAAAATAAATGCCGCTGATTTAGTGCAACTTTAGGTATCAATATGTAGTCTACCTAAGTAGCTTCACCTATGAAATCTTGTTTGTCATGTTTGCCCCCCAAAAAAACTTGTATTTTATCAAAATCAACTTGCAATCCTCTTTATAGTTACACAAATAAGATAAGTAGTACCAACCAACATGCACATCTTGATGTAATAAACATACCCCTAGCATTTTGGTCACACCTGGACCCGCCCTAGCTCAGATTTATGTTTTATCGTATCCTTCCATCGGCGCACCTAACGCGCGCGACGTGCCATCTCAAACGTTGTTTTTTTATCGACGTACTCCCTCCGTCCGAAAATACTTGTCATCAAAATGGACAAAAATGAATGTATCTAGAACTAAAATACATCTAGATACATCCCCTTTTATTCATTTTGATGACAAGAATTTCCAGACGGAGGGAGTACCATCTCAACATTGGCTGCTGCAAAGCGCCGTATCTCAAGCCATTTCCTCGACCCTGTCGTGTCCTATATTCCTACGCCAAAAGTGGATGCATCAGCCTTGCAACACACCATTGCCTAAAAGGTGTACCTTCAATGATTGTCAACCAGAGCCGGACGCATGGCGACACGTCCATCCGGTTACCAGACGAAGCGTTGACAGGCCGAGGTGGCGAGGCGACGACACCCCACACCCGGCTCGGGTGATCGGTTTGTGGAGCGCATCGTCGCACCGTGGAAAGCGATCCATGGCGTTCCTATTTCCGCTGAACTCGAGGGAAGGCCGCGACGTGTGGTTCGGGCACTGGACCTCGGAGGATGCAGCCATGCTCGGTGGCTTCAGGGGGACCTCGGAGGAGAGTGCTAGTACAGTGCACGACAGGCTCAAAGGGCAGCCACCATGGCACCACCTACGGGTGCTACCTAGCAGCTGCACGTATTGGTGCTACTGTACGAGTACGACAGTACGTGCAGTGATTGCGAATAGTATCATTGGTTTCTCTCTCAATCATTTTGCTATTTGAAATCTGTGTGCCTTGAGGATTCCATTAATCGAACATATAAACCATGCTAGCCAACCCGCCATTCTACCGCCATCGTCGTTTGAAAGTTATCATGTTCGCTCGATCTGCCTCGCTGGAGGTTTTTCACCACGCTGTCAAAAATCCGGCAGCTAGTTTCTTTACACGCTGCCACTTCTTACTCATGTAGATGACAGGTGGGCTCCGTGCCTCGCGGGCCAGGCTTGGTAGTGTGCATGTTGTGTGTGTCTCACCTCTGCCTTGGGTGAAAGAAATAGTGGACGGAGTCGATCTTGGGTGACGTGGGGTTGGACAATTCTGCCAGATACGTGGGTGGATCGGCGCGCGTTTACCCTCACCCTCCTTCCATGCACCCAACCTGGTCTCTTCCGCTTCAGAAGCGTTGGGTCCACTTGTTAGCCTCTTTGGGTAGGTGCAGCGCGAGGTGAGAGTTGGTCCACGGTTGGTGGTGTGGACGCCCAACACTACTAGGAAAAGGCCTACTAATGGCGCACCTAATTTGGCCATTAATGGCGCATTAGTGGTGCGCCATTAGTGCCACGCCATTAGTATATTTTACTAATGGCGCATCACTGGTGCGTCATTAGTATACCAGATACTAATGGCGCACCATGTGGTGCGCCATTAGTATACCATTCGGTGCTCCACTAGTATTCCCTCCAGGTGCGCCACTAATAACCTTATAGGTGCGCCACTAGTAATAAAGGAAGGTGCGCCACTAATAAGGGCTTAATGCGCCACTAGTAATGTATTTGGAAAACAAAAAAAAATCTAAATTTACAGAAAACAACCTATAAGGAAAAATAATTTAAAAACAAAAAATGAAATAAAATCATAATTTTTATTATAGTAAGAATATTACAATGTCTTTACAAGTTTCCAATAAAAGGAAAATTGCAAGGAAATAAAAGAAAATCCTAAAACTAATCTTCTAATCTTTTCTTCTTTTTCTTCACTTTATCCCTGCAAAATGGAACAAAATAAACAGAAACACAAACAAACTATTTATAACATGTCAATACTGTCATTTTTTATGCAGACTATTTGGGCCAGGTGCGCCATTAGTAGGCCAGGTGCGCCATTAGTAGTTTCAACTCTAATGGCGTATCAGAAGGTGGTGCGCCATTAGTATATACTAATGGCGCACCGCTTGTCTGGTGCGCCATTAGTGTCAATCCCATCTATAGCCCTTTTTCTAGTAGTGCAATCCGCTCGTGTCCTCGAGCCGCACACAACTTTCTCTTTGTTTCTATCCTACTCCTTCTCGATCTCCAGCGCGTGGCTGCCGCCGCTTACCCTTCTCCTCATATCTGCCATGCTATTAGGTCGCTTCTCCTCCACAACGCTGACCCATCCACCTCGCCTTCCTTCTCTCCATTGTCCGATGCCCATCGGCGGCGCCTGGATCTGGATCGGGTGCAGGTTAGGTGAGGCAGTGGTTATGTGAAGGAGCAGGGGAGGCGGGCGACAAGCACGGGAATCAGCGCCGTCATGGTGCAATGGTGCTGCTGGGAAGAAGGAGGAGGGTGGCTGCATACCGGGGGTGATGGTGGAGGGCGCACTCAGTCCATGGGATGCGCGCACGGCAAGTGCTGCCTCCTGCGGCGCGACGACGGAGGGCGACGGGAAGGCGATGGCGTGCCGGGCGCGGGCCTGGCGCTGGAGTACGCCACACTGACGGTGGATGGCCTCTAACCAAACTCCCTGGGCCAGGAGTCGCAGGACGCGTACCTCGTGTCCCCGCGCTTCGCGGGCGACCCCGATCTCCACCTCTTCGCGGTCTTCGATGTCACCGCCGAGGAGCTGTCGTGGGACCAGGCACCGACGAGCGTGCACGCGTTAAGGCCTGTAGCGCGCGGGTAATGTCCGCCGAGCAGGTGGAGGGCGTGCGTGACCCCGACGCTGAGGGCTGGTGATACGTCTCCAACGTATCTATAATTTTTTTATTGTTCCATGCTATTATATTATTTGTTTCAAATGTTTTATATGCATTATTAAGTTATTTTATATTATTTTTGGGACAAACCCATTAACCTAGAGCCCAGTGTCAGTTCCTGTTTTTTCCTTGTTTTTGAGTTTCGCAGAAAAGGAATACCAAACGGAATCCAAACAGAATGAAACCTTCGTGATGATTTTTCTTGGACCAGAAGACAACCAGGAGACTTGAAGATGAAGTCAGAGGAGCCACATGGCGGCCACAAGGACGGAGGGCGTGCCTAGGTGGAGTAGGGTGTGACGCCCGGATAATTAAGCTACTGTGAACCTCTGCTAACGATGCCACGTCACCTCAGTTACTATTGATAAACTTGCATTGATTCGAAACCAATTCAAATTCAAATTCAAAATCAAGTCAAACGGTAAAGGTTTTCAAATATTAAAACTAAAATGTCCGAGTTGTGCCAAATAATGCATAGATAATTGTGGTGGAGAAACGACACTTTTATAAAATGTAGAAATGCACTAAAATAATTTAAATAGTAGCAAAAACAATTAATTAAATACCTTTTATAATTAATAAAATGATAAACTATTTTATTTCAGGGTAAAACTTTTTATGGCAGTGGGTTGTTCTGAAACATTGTTTTAGGAGCTACTGTCATATTTTACTAAACTAAAAATAATGTGTAACTAAAATAAGACAGAACAAGAAAATAAAAACAGAAGCGGAAAGAAAAGAAAAAGGTCGAAGTGCACTGTGCACTTAGGCCTGCAAACTACAGTGCAGAACCAACCCATGGAGCCGGTCGTACCCTACCTCTGTTCACCAAGGCGAGGTGGACACCGCATGCCCGTACAGGGCACGGATTCGCCGCGTGGCGACCATCCGGTAGCCCCCGATGCTCTACTAGTCCCCGCCGCACCCCCTAGCAACCCTAGCTCCTCACTCCGCCCCCCTCTTGTTCTCTCCCGCGCCTTTGCTTCCTCCCCGCGACAAGCCGAGCCGCCGACGCCATTGTCCTTGTTGTCTGCGTGCTTCCCGACGTCCCCAAGCCCCCCTAGCTTATCCAGGAGGTCCGCGACGCTCCTCTCCTTCCACTATGGGGAGGCGCTCGAGCTCGAAACACCTACATCACCGGGATCGAACCGCCTTTGACTTGGGAACCCGACTCCATCCGTTCCCCCTTTCCCCCCTCATTCCAGTCGCCGCTCCCACTACAAAAAAAAAGACACATCCGTGGCATTTTGGGCCGAACGAAAAAAATTTCTGTCATACTTATGACACTTCTATGACGATAATTGTGACAAAACCCGGTATCATCATAGATGTGGTGGGATCCTACTTACATGACAAAAATCATGATAGAAAATGGGCTTTTCGTCCTGGGCGGGCCGGAGACGCAGCTGCATGACATTCTTTGGGCTGTGCATGATGGAAAAACCGTGGTAGAAGCGAGGGTGAGGAAAATATGAGGGTGTTCCCGGTTACGGTGGGTGGTCGGGGCCGAGCAATGCACGGAGGTTTGCGCGTTCACGTACGCGCGTGGGTGCGAGGCGGTTGGCTCTAACTGAACCCCAGCGAGGCATTCGCCTAACTGAACCCGAGCGATTGCACTGCAGGCTACGTGTTACTGAACCCGAGCGATCGATCGATGGCTGTTAACTGAACCCGATTGAGCGATTCCTTCGCTACGACTGCTAACTGAAGCCGATTGATGCTGCCTCTGGATGAACAGTGAGTGTTGTGGGGGGGGGGTTGGATGAACAGTTCTCGGTGGG